>NC_081364.1:79228549-79398549 GCF_030684315.1 Stegostoma tigrinum | reverse complement strand
TTAAATGTATTGCTCACATTTGGATGTGACTTGATTATAATTGAGGAATGAAACTGCAAAGACATGAGGGGGGAACTGGTCAAAGTTAACAGGAATACAATCTTAGCCGGGAAGACTGTGAAGCAGCAATGGAAGACGTTTCTGGGGATAATTTGGTCACAGGTCCAAAATTTGTGGATGCTTTAATTATCACTAACTCCACAGGTTTATCAAAGATGATTTCCCTTTCCTAACCTAAGTTGACTTTGCCAAGTCATAATATGATTCCCCAAGTGTCAAGTTTTCACAGTCCTCATAAAAGATTCCAATATTTTCCTCATAACTGGCAACAAGTTGCCCAAATTTTAGTTTTTTTTCCCCTCCCACTCCGGATTTTATCTGGGTTACAACAGTTATTTTCCAATCTGCAGGAACAAGAAATTCCACAATCTTAAGACATTTGTATGGTAGGAAATAATTCTTTCTTGTAGTTCCAAGTTTTAAATGACATTTGGATAATTGCATGAATAGGAAGCAATTGGAGAGGTATGGGCCAAGCCCAGGCAGGTGGGACTAGGATAGTTTGGGATTATGTTTGACATGGACTGGTTGGACTGAAGAGCTATATGACCCGGTAGCTCTCTCACTAGCTCTATCGCCACCTCCATGTATACTCTGGGATGTACCAGAGCAAAGTACCAAACTTCAGTTCAATTAGTTTTGAATAATTCCTCTTTATTAATTCTAATCTCCCACAGTTTCTCATTTTCACAGTCACGCTGCCCTGTGGAATTTCTGGAAGATTTTCTGTATCTTCTTCTGTGGAGACAGAATTAATGTATCCCACTCAGCAGTGGTTCAGTGGGGGTGGGGTGAAGAGAGATGCCTCTGTCACCAAATGAATACATTGGAGCACTGCACTGAGGAGATGATGGACATGGCCCCCACTCATGGCTATTGATGGGTTATGCTGAAACCGGTGACACAAAGCTGTAACCACCTCATTTTAGAATCAAACTGCCCTCACACTTTGCAACTGACATAGGAGCAGGTAGAGATAAGAATAAGTACACAATTAAAATATTAGTCACTGCAAGTGTGGCCAGAAGAGAACTGCAACTGGAAAGGAGAAGATTTTAGTTTATTCGGAAAGAGCATTGAATAAGAAGTGAAAACTGGGAATATTATTGGTGATAAAGGGAATATTGTGATATAAATCAGATCAGGACAAAATGGGCCCATGGAGGTTATGAACTCGTTTGTTGCTCCTCGGGTGTTTGTAAGTGAGGGTGAAAAAAGCCATGGAATAAGAATAGAGTTTGTAATTGAAAGTGAATACAGTAGTTTACATCTTTGCCATGTATAGATTATAGAAATTGAGATGCTGTTCACAAAGTTTTACAGAATAAATGACTGGACAGAGATAGAGAGACTTACCAGGAACACCAACAATAGCGAGGATGGGATAGTAACCAGCCTGAATAACCATCAGTACAGCTTGTATCCACAATGTTAACGGTGCCCAATCGATAGAAATCCAGTAAAGGCCATTGGATAAACTCCTGTCCATGGTTGGAACATTCCAATCTATTCCTGTCAGATTCTGGTACATTGTTGTAACATTGCCGTGTGTGGTTCTGAGATTCTGATCCATTATTGGAACATCCCAAACTGCTCTTCACAGATTCTGATCTCTCCCTCTCCCTGGAGCGGCTGATCCCAATTGTGTTGAGGATGACACAGCCACGGATACTACGGGATAGCGCATTGGAAGAAACCCCTTATTAATAGCAGAGGGAAGCCCTCCTGTGACACAGTTAGTATCCATGGAGACGGACATTAATTCAAGTCACGGAACAAACAGCTCCAGTTACCCCCTTTCACTCTGACACTTTTAATGTAACAACACTACCTGTTCTGGGTGGAATGCTGACATCGCCTGCTATAGGTCTTAGTGCCCATCTCCAATTACTCTCACAATGATAGAGTTAGAGGGGAAAGGTGATACTTTCTCTTCACAGGCTCAATGATGCTGCTGTGTCATCCACATGCGATGTCACATGTAACCGTTCACCTAAGAGCCAATCGAGAGGTTGTTACTGCGCTGATGTCTCCTCCACCACAACAACAGCTTTTCTTTACCGATTTTTTGGCTTTCGCCCAAAAGCAAGCATTACATTTCCAATTGCTTTGCTTATTGGGAGTAAAGGGTCGGAGACAATATCAATGTGAGTGATTAAGGAACAGTAAGGGAGAGGGGACAGTGGCTGTGCAGACTGGGAAGGACTGACGTGATATCGCCCAGTAGGCAATTTCTTCTTCATAGACGGAATAAAATAAAACACAGAGAAAGAAACAGAATAAATTTGGCTGAAGGAATGGTGAGAGTCAATGTAAACAAAACACAATAGTTTGAAATGGAATGGAGGAGAAATGATTTTATATACACTGTTTAATCAGTGTGCATGTGCAGATAGATAAGATTGCTTACATATGCACACGACATTCAGAGTTATTAATGGAGACATGTTGAACATAATATGATGCAGAAGATGTGACTTTGTCTTGTTTGTGTCTTGTTAACATTGCACTCAATCGAGAGAACCCATCTCCCCCATTCACACCTTTATTTATTCCCACTGTACATCTGTTTCTCATTCACCACAAGTAAAAGCCCATTGTATCTTGCACAGCGTCCCCACAGCCTCTGGTTCCTGTCGCCACTCCTCTACCTCTGTCAAGGTATTAAAAAGGTCATTTTCCAATCCTTTCTAGTTCTGAACAAGGGTCTTACTGGTCTTGAAACCTTAACTCTGTTTCTCTGTCTCCTAGACCTGCTGAGTTTCTCCAGAAATGAATCGGCACTGACTGAATTTTCAACAAAATAAAGCACTGTGCATGCTGGAAATCTGAAGAAAGAAAAATTGCTGCAGAAACTGGGAGCTTTGAAAAGGCATCACTGGATCCAGCAGCTTAACTTTGCTTTCACTCTGCAGATGCTGCCAGACCTGCTGAGTTTCTTCAGCAATCTGTGTTTTTGAATAAATTCTGAAAAAGTGTGTCAAAGTTGCTCAAACGCCCTGTCCAACATGGATCTCCAAACACTGAGAAGTGAGTGACAGCGCAAGGTGCACAAATGCATTGTTTAAAAACGACATAACGCTGGCATCACTGACACTGCAGAGCTCTTAATCATGGTCAGGGAGAGAAACATTCTCTTTAAAAACATTCCTGCAGTGTGGAAGCAAGTCCTCCAGCCTAACAAGTCCACACTGACCCTCAGAGCACCCCATCCGGACCAATCCCCTTGTTACCAACCTAACCTACACATCCCTCAACACTATGGACAATTTAGCTTGGCCAATTCAGCGAGCCCGCACATCTTTAGACTGTGGGTGGAAACCCACGCGGGCACGGGGAGAATATGCAAACTCCACACAGGCAGTTGGAATTGAACCTATATCCTGCGTGCTGTGAAGCAGCAGTGCTAACCACTAAGCCACTGTGCCACCCGAAGGTGCCCCTACTGGAAGGGAAAAGATTCAGATGAATATGTTAAATGTGTTTTGAGGAATGTAACAAATTGGAGATGTGACACCACAGAAAGACCATCAGAAGAATAAGAATATTCAAATGGAAGTGTTACCCCATCAGAAAACAGAATAGGTCACTGCGTACAAGGGCAATGATGACTCGTTCTGAACTGGGGGTCATTACATTGCACTTATTGCAGCTCAAAACTGGGCATTCATGTGGTGATGGAAACCACAGCAGCAGTAGCAGAAGCAGAATTGTATTCCACCAGAATCTGTGACTTTTTGTCCCGGATAATCCCTCAGTCTATGATTACATTGAAGCTGATCAATGGCTCAGTGACGAGTGCAGGCAAATGTGCCGGGGTCAGAACCACGTGTACCTGAAACTGATGGCAACCTGTTGCAGATACCGCATTCGACGACTTGCATTACAAACAGCAGAACTAACACATTGCAGACAGGGTGAAATGATTGCAAGATCAACAGACCAACTATCCTTTTACAGCCAGTCATGAATGATCATGGAGGCAGCAGGAACTGCTGATGCTCGAATCTGAGAATAACAAGGTGTGGAGTTGGATGAACACAGCAGGCCAGGCAGCATCAGAGGAGCCGGAAAGCTGATGTTTCAGGACTGAACTCTTCTTCAGAAAAAAGGGAGGGGAAGTGAGCTCTGAAATAAATAGACAGGGGGAGGCAGTGATAGAAGGTACAGTGGAGCAGATAGGTGGAGAGAGGATGGACAGGTCAAGGAGTTGGGGATAATGCCAGTAAAGGTGATTGTAGGTAGGGAGATATGACGGTGGTTGGTCAGTGAGGAGGGAGGAGCGGGTAGTGGGAGGGAAGACGGACAGGTCGAGGAGGCAGGAATGAGACTAGTAGAGGTGAGGTGAGTTTAGATGGCAAGTGGGGGTGGGAGTTGGTCAGTGATGGGGGAGTGTAGGTGCTCCACAAAGCAGTCTCCAAGCATCTGCGATAACACGGTGTGAAGCTGGATGAACACAGCAGGCCAAGCAGCATCAGGGGAGCAGGAAAGTTTGACGTTTCGGGTCGGGGCCCTTCTTCAGAAATGGAGGAGGGGAAGGGGATTCTGAAATAAATAGGGAGACGGGGAGGCGGATAGAAGATGGATAAAGGAGAAGATAGGGTGAGAGGAGACGGACAGGTCAAAGAGGTGGGGTTAGAGCCAGTGAAGGTGAATGTAGGTGTGGAGTTAAGCGGAGATAGGTCAGTCCAGGTAGGACGGATAGGTCGGGGTGGGGGGTGTGGGGTGAGGATAGGGCATAGGGAATGGGGGTGGGGCTTGAGATGGGGGAATGGTTAGGGAGGCGGGGACTAGCTGGGCTGGTTTTGGCATGTGGGCGAGGGAGGGGAGTTTTGAAGCTTATGAAATCCACATTGATACCCGTGGGCTGCAGAGTTCCCAAGCAAAATATGAGATGCTGTTCCTGCATCTTTCAGGTGGCATAATTGTGCCAATGCAGAATGCCCAGGGGACATGCCATCCGATGAGTTGGGGGGTATGGGGTGGGAATTGAAATGGTTTGCGACTGGGAGGTGTAGCTGTTTGTTGCGAACAGAGCGTAGGTGTTCCGCAAAGCGGTCCCCAAGCCTCCGTTTGGTTTCCCCGATGTAGTGGAGGCCACAATGGGAACATCGGATACAGTATATAACATTGTCAGATGTGCAGGTGAACATCTGTTTGATGTGAAAAGTCTTCCTCGGGCCTGCGATGGGTGTGAAGGGGAGATACAGGGGCAGGTATGGCACTTGCTTCGGTTGTAGGGAAAAGTGCCGGGGTGGTGGGGCTGGGTGGGAGTGTGGAGCGGACAAGGGAGTCACGGAGAGAGTGGTCCTTCCGGAAAGCAGATAAGGGTAGGAACAGAAAAATGTTTTTGGTGGTGGGGTTGGATTGCAGATAGCGGAAATGTTGGAGGATGATGTGTTGGATTTGGACATTGGTCGGGTGGTACATGAGGACAAGGGGGTATTCTGTTTTGGTTATTATTGCGAATAGTGGGCGAGAGGGATGAGTTGCAGGAAATGCGGGAGACACGGTCGAGGGCTTTTTTGATCACTGTGGAGGGGAAGTTGCGGTTTTTGAAAAAAGAGGACATCTGGAATGTTCAGGAGTAACATAGACCCAGACACTTTTGTCAAAGATCATCAGTCTCCTTCGCTTTGTGCAGAAAAACTTCAGTTTCTCCAACCTGACCTGACAACTAATATCCCTCAGTTCCTGAATCATTCTGATCAATCTCCTTTCAATCACTCCACAGACCCTCACATCCTTCGTGCACACCGTCTGTTTGTGCAGACCCGAATGCTCCGTGTTCAAGTGGGTGATGTTATCACACACAGGCGCCTGGTCAGTGACATCACCCCAATTCATGGACATTTCCTGAACTGAGGGTTTCCTCTCACCCCAGTGCTTCTGATATCAATTGAGCTGCAGACTCCAACATTTGATTTTAAAGTTGAAGACAATGAAATTATTTCACTATTTTTAACCAGTAATGTACACATTTTGTATCAGAGATAATAGGAACTGCTGATGCTGGCGAATCCGAGATAACAAAGTGTGGAGCTGGATGAACACAAAAGGCCAAGTAGCAGCTTAGGAGCACAAAAGCTGATGTTTCAGGCCTAGTCACTTCATCAGAAAAGGGGGATGGGGAGAGGGCTCTGAAATAATAGGGAGAGAGGGAGAGGTGATCAAAGATGGATAGAGGAGAAGATAGCTGGAGAGGCAAAGGTGGCAGAAAAAAAAAGCTGCTCAATGTCCTAACGTGACTGCCATTTGTGGATGAATGGGAACAAAGGTGCGCCCCTGACTGAGGACTAACCGTTTGACCTCAGTCAGTGGGAGGTCTGGGGGATGGTGAAAATTCGGCAGGGCTCAGCATGGCTGTGTGCTCTGGGGCTGCTGGCTGTGGGCTGTTTGGCCTGCTGTGTTCATCCAGCTCCACACTTTCTTATCTCATGTACACATTTTGCTCCACGTGCTGTTCCCAGTCATCTGACTGTGGTGTTGGTGTGATGTTCATCATGTCCCACTAACTTGAGTATTTTGCAGAGGTGACAAAGAAGGTTGATGAAGGCAGAGAGGGTAAACATTGTTTGGATGGACTTCAGAAAGGTGTTTGAAAAGGTTCCTCATGGGAGACTGGTTAGATCACATGGAATCCAGTGGAAGCTCGTGGTTTGGATCCAAGACTGGCTTGAAGGCAGGAGGCACAGAGTGATGGCAGAGTGTTATATTTCTGACTGGAGACCTGTGGTGTGTCACAAGAATCAGTCCTGGGACACTGCTTATCCATAACTTTATATAAATCATTCAGATGGAAGCACAGGAGGGATCGTTAGTAAGTTTGCACATGGCCCCAAAATTCATGTTGTTGTGGACAGTGAAGAATGTTATCTCAGAGTAAAATGGGACCTTGATCAGATGGGCCAATGAGTGGCAGATAGAGTTCAGATAAATGTGAGGTGATGCGATTTGGTAAGGCAAACTAGGGCAGGCCTTATAAGTTAATGGTCAGACTTTGTAGAGTGTCACCAAACAGAGACATTAGGGTGCAGATGCATAGTTCCTTGAAACCGGAGTCACAGTTAGACAGGGTGGTGAAGAAGGCATTTGGCATGCTTGCTTTTATTGATCAATGTATTGAGTATAGGAGTTTCGGCGTTACGATGCAGATGTACAGAACATTGCAGTATTCTAAAAGTGGCACTCAGTTATAATACCCCTGCTACAAGAAAGTTGTTAAACTGAAAGGTTTCAGAAAAAAAAAGATTTTCAAGGATGGTGCTTGGATTGAATGGTTCGAGCTACAGGGAGTGGAGGCTGAATAGGCCGGGGCTGATTCCCTGGAACGTCATAGGCTGAGGCATGATCTTACAGAGGTTTATAAAATCATGAGGGGCTTGGATGGGGTGAATTTTCAATGTATTTTCCTCAGGGAAAGGAATCCAAACCTGAGAGCATGGGTTTAAATTGAGAGGTGAAAGATTAAAAGGGGCCTGAGGGACAGTTTTACTTGTGGAGAATGCTGCATGTATGAAGGAGGTGGTACAGTCACAGCTCTTAAACAGCATCAGGATTGGGAAATGAATAGGAAGGGGACAGAGGGATAGGGGCCAAATGCTGGCAAATGGGACTAAAATAATTGAGGATATCTGGTTCGAATAGACAAGTTGCAGCAAGTAGTCTGTTTGCATCCTTTATATCTCTACAGCTCTTAATTTGCAATTCTAAATTAGCAGATTGTAATTGGAATGTATGGAGTCAAAGCCAAACCATTTGTGACTTATTCAATGTACTGGCTTAATATCCACCATCACGCTGTTCATTTCCACGAAGGGAGGGGAATGATGTTCCGGATGTTGGAGTGGTTTGGGGATCAGAGTTCATATATTCCGGGTCAGATGGATTAGTCTAAGAAATTGTGTTTATAATTGTGACCCAGTACTTCCTGAAAGGGATATTACTCGATTAGAAATAGAATTTGTTTTCTAGTATTTGATGTGATTTGGGAAGAGGCAGGCATTTATTGCTTTGCTAACAGTTCAGTTTGTTTAGTGCGCAGAATAGAACGGCACAAAATCAGACCCTTTTACAACTGCAGGCACATTGACACTGCAGGCAGTTACACATTTCAAAGAAACCGACGGGGTGAGATGGGTTTGGAGGGAGGGGGTGGTGATTCACTTTCTTTGCAATGATGAGTCACGTTTATCAAGGGAGGTAGACGCACCGTCTTCAGCGAGTGGTTCCTGCCCGCTGTGCACTGCCTGAGAGGGCGCTGGAAGCAGAATCATTTATGGCCCTCAGGAGAGAGAGTTGAATGATGAGAGATTTACAGGGCATCGCGAAGGACTGGCGAATTTACCCGTACAGACAGCTGATGCAGACAGTGACAGGCTGAAGCACCTTCCTCTGTGCTGGGACATTCTTTGAGTGTGTGGTTCTGTACCGATTGTTGCTGCAATCTCACTGACCCTCTGCTCGTCACGGAGCTGGTTGATGAGGCTTGTTAGTGACGTCAGCTTTGCTCTATCTCATCTGATTGGTACATTTCCGATGATGTACATTCACTCCGAAGAGTATTATAGAAAAGGTCTTGAAAAAGTACTGGTGTAAACTGACTGTTTGTTTGCCCCAGTTAGGAAGCCCAGGAGTATGGGAACAACAGTAAAACTGTCAGCAGTGATTTACAAGCCTTCGCATACAGTAACGCTGATGGAAAATATGGAAGGGAACTAGGACCCAAGGTAATCCAGGATTAGACTGGCATTGCTTCTTGGCCTCTTAGTACACATTGATTGTAGTCTATCTGTTCTTATCAGCTTTAATGTCTGATGTGTTGTTTACTTAAGGGCCCTATGTTAAACAGACTTTTGGAGCAGGGAGTTGGACCAGGGGCTTGCTCTGTCCGCTCCATGCATCATCCTGGTATTGCAGTGTTTCCAGGAATGTTGCACTCTCATTAAACCAATTTTAAAAGCAGCTGGATCAAAACTTGAAGAAGGGTGCCTCAGCCTGAGATGTTAGACTTCCTGCTCCTTCAGTGCTACTTGGCCTGCTGTGGATAAAAATCAAAAGGAAAGATTGCATTGTTTCCAATAAACAACTATCTATTAAAAATTGAAACGTGTCTGTGGAGAGCAAGAGAATCTGTAATTGTAAAGGTGTGCAGACGTATTGACCAGGCATAACTAACAAATAAAGAGCCATCGGGATCATCATAGAATTCCTACAGTGTGGAAGATGGCCATTCAGTCCATTGAGTCCACACAAACCCTCCAAAGAGCATCCCACCCAGTCTCTCACCCTACTCTGTCCCTGCATTTTGCACCCGTGACACTAGGGGCAATTTAGCATTGTCAATCTACCCAATTTGCACATTTTTTGGACTGTGGGAGGAAACTGGAGCACCTGGAGGAAACCCACGCAGGCAGGGTCTGGGTCGGACACGCTTCGTAAGCTCAGAGTGGACTTGATGGGATAAATGGTCTGCTTCCACACCGGAGGGAATCCTGTGGTCTCCAGAAACAAGCCCAAAAAACATGGTTTGGATATAGCTAGCAGCAGAATCAAAAACCAACCTAACAGTTACTCATAAATTTGCTGATAGTTAACCAGTCCTGATGAACCAGGAAATCCCTTTTCACATACCGTGCGGGTGGATAGTCTTTCGTCAGTGTGAATGTGTCGATGTGTCATGACAACGTGACTATTTCCAAGCTCTAACTTACAGATATACAACTGATATTATTATTTTATCCACAATACCAGTACCTTTAATTGAGCAGGGATCAGTAACATCAGTACAAACAGCCCAAAACCATGGTTCATTTGATAGTGAGAGAGTGACAGCAAAATCCTTCAACTGTGCTTCTTTGTGAACCACGGGTGTGTTAACAGTTTGGATGACTGAGTGAATGCCTTCCCACATTTAGAGCAGGTGAATGGTCTCTCCCCAGTGTCACTGAGCTGGTGTAAGGACATTTCAGATGAATCTTCACAGACCATGTGCATTTCTCCCCACTGTGAGTGCTGCTTTTTCCTTCAGTGTTCAAAATCCTGAGGTAATTGAGTTGTGATGAACAAAGTGAGTGTTAGATCTGGATATGTTCCTGTTTGAATTCTCCAACTGTAGACTGAGCTTTCAAACAGAAAGCAAGTGCAGTGAGCGAGGAACCAGAAGAACACACACAGATTGTGAAACTGAGAAATCCTCTGGACATTTGTGGAGCGATACTTGGGGAATATGCTGGATTATCATTAGAACAAATTCATAAATAAAGATCCTCCAGGTCAGGGATCCAGTCAGTGTTTGCACAAAACTCCCGAAAGAGAGGTGGGAGAGCCAGGGAGGAAGGACAGGCATTGTATAGATCTGTAACTCAACCCTTCGAACCCTCTGAAAGACTAAGAACAGTGCAGAAGTAAAATTGTGGAAATCTGAAATGAAAACAAAAAATGCTTAGTCAGAGTTGTACAGCACGACACAATCCCTTTGATCCCAGTTGTCCATGCTGACCAGATATCCTAAATTATTCTAATCCCATTTGCAAGCATTTGACCTATATTCCTCTCAACCCTCCCTATTCACATACAAATCCAGATGCCTCTTAAATGTCATAATTGTCCCAGCTTCCACCAGTTCCTCTAGCAGCTCATTCTACACAGGCACCACCAACTTTCCCTTTAAAAAAAAACTTTCCCTCTCAGCTTAAACTGGCCACTCACCCTATGCCCAAAATAATTTTATTCATTGCTATAAAGGACACCTCTCAGCCTTCAATGCTCCAGGGAAAATAGCCATAGCGTATTCAGCATCTCCCGACAGCTCAAAATTTCCACCTCTTGCAACATCCTTGTAAATCGTTTCTGCACCCTGCCAAGTTTAACAGCATCATTCCTATAGCAGGGAGACCAGAACCGAACAGTATTCCAAAAGCAGCATAATCAAAGCCTTGTTCAGCCTATAACATGACCTCCCAACTCCTACACTCAACGCACTGACCAGTAAATGCAAGCAGAGCAAATATCATCTTCACTACCTTCTGTACCTGCCATCCACCTTCAAGGAACTGTGCACCTGCACCCCAAGGAGTCTCTGTTCTGTAACAGTCCCCAGGGCCTTATCCTTAACAGTTTAAGCCCTGCCCTGATTTTCATTACCATAATGCAATCGCTCCCATTTATCCAAACTAAACTGATTTCTGGCACTCCTTGGCCCATCGACCCATCTGATTAAGTTCCCATTGTACTTGGAGGCAAACATCTTTGCCGTTTACTGCAACAATTTGTGTCATCTGCACACTTACTAACCATTCCTCCAATATTCATTCCACATGATTTGTATCAATGACAAAAAGCGGTCGAACCAGCACCGATCCTTGTAGCACACTGCTGTTCATAGTTCTCTAGACTGAAAAAATAGACAACCCCCCCCGCCCCCCACAACGATCCTGTCTCCTACCTTCATGTCAATTTTGTTTCAAGTAGCTAACTCTCCCTGGATTCCATTTGATCTAATCTTGCTAACCAGTCTATCATGTGGAGCTTTGGTGAATGCCTTGCTGAAGTCCACATAGACAATGTCCACTGCTTTGCCTTCTTCAATCTTCTTTGTCACTTCTTCAAAAAACTCAGTCAAGTTAGTGAGACAAGATTTCCTACTCACAAAGCCATGTTGACCATCCCTAATCAGTCTTTGCTTCTCTAAACACATGCAAATCCTGTCCCTCAGAATCCCCTCCAACAATTTACCCACCACTGACATCAGGTTCAACGGTCGATGGTCCTCTGGCTTTTCCTTAAAGAATGGCACCACGTTAGCCACACGGCCTTCTGGCACCTCAGTCGTGTCAGTGATACAAATACCTCAGCAAGGGGCCAGCAATTACTTCCCCAGCTTCTCCCAGAGTTTGTGGGTAACACCTGATCAGGTGCCAGGGACCTATCCACCTTTATGCAGTTTAAGACGTACAGCACCTAGACCACTGTAATATGGACATTTTTCACGACTCATTATTTATGTCTCCAAGCTCTCTAGCTTCCATATCCTTCTCTGCAGTAAATACTCATGTGAAATACTTATTTACTATGTCAGCCTCACGTTTTTTTTTAAATGTGTCTTTCTCCTCTCATCCTACACATATGTCCCCTTGTCTTGAAATTCCCAACCTAGGGAAAAAAAGCCCTTAATATTCACATAATCTGTGCCCTCATGATTTTAAAAGACTCTGTAAGGTCACCCCTTAATCTCCTATGCTCCAGTGAGGAAAGTCCTAGCTTTGGCAGTCTATTTTAATAATAAACCCTTCATTCCTGGCAACATCCCAGCAAATCTTTTCTGACCTGTCTCCAGTTTAATAATAACATGCTTCCTGTAACAGGGTGACCAGAACTGCACACAATACCTCACATGAAGCTTCACCATGTCCGGTACAATCTAAACATAGCATCCCAACTCCGAGACTCCAAAGGTTGAGCAATGAAGGCAAGTGTGCGAAACAACTTATTAACCACCCTGTCTACCTGTCTCCATAAACTTCAAAGAAGTATGTACCTGAATCTCAGCATTTCTCTGTTCCACAACACTATCCTGGGTGTAACCATCAATTGTGAGTGTCCTACACTTGTTCATTTTACCAAAATACAATGTCTCACATTTATTAACTTTTCAAGGCATGATCAAGAGGGCGGTGGACAAATGGCAGGGGGATTGGATCAGATTTGCAGCACCTCTAGAATGAGAGTGAAGCCTTTGACAGAGTTCCACATGGTTGACTGATGAGTAAAGTTAGATCACATGTGATTCAGGAAAAACTTGCTAATTGGGAGCAAAATTGTGCTTTCCTCTAATACAGTCCTTATGATAACAAAGTGTGAAGCTGGATGAACACAGCAGGCCAAGCAGCATCTCAGGAGCACAAAAGGTGACGTTTCGGGCCTAGACCCTTCGTCAGATCCCATTTTTATTCTTCCACTTGATGGTGGCACTTGCAATTTCCTGGGATTCAAGCTCCAGAATTTCTTGGTAAACCACTTCATCTCTGTGCTCAATGTTTTTTGTCAAAAAGTGAGGTAATCATGAATCATTTATTTTAATACCTCATTTTCTGAAATGTCTTAAAATATTGTTTGGCATCTTTCTATGTGAGGCGTCCGAGACAGTGAGGTTCAGTGCCATTGTCACAGCATGTTGACATCACAGACTGGAACAGAGACGAGCTGAGTCTGTGCAAACCAAAGATCCCCCACACACTGTGAAGGACGGGAGGGTCCCGGATAGGGGGCAGAGGAAATTTAACAGAATGGTTTGTAGGAAGAGGGTTTTTAGTTGCATGGCTTTTTTTTAACATTATTCTTTCATGTGACCTGGGTGTTGTTGGTACATATTGAGAATATCCACCTATAACAGACGGACTCTCCTTCTCAACCTCTCCCCCCTCGCCTGGGGCGTGGTAATCTTCAGGTTAAACCAGCCCTATGGTCAGGTAGGACAATGGTGACTTTACCTTTGGCAGTGATGCCACTTTGCCTCAGTGGTATAGACGGGAATGTTGAATGTGTTGGATGGGACACCACTCTGACAGAGTGCTTCATCTGGAGGATGTTCACTACTTCTAATAGTGTTGGGGCTGTACTCATGCAGGGAAGTGGAAAATGTTCCAACACAATCCAGACGAGTGCCTTATAGACAGCAAACAGACATTGAGGAATCAGTTGATGGGGAAACGGAGATTGTTCTCCATGTAACAAAGGATTTTGTGGGGACCTTTGATAAAGTGTTTCTTTTGCCAATACCACTAGGATGATAAAATGTACACAAGACTGATCATAAAAAAGATTACAGGACACACTGAAAATTTCAGGGACGATCTATTGAGAGAATGGGGTGATTTAAGAGAGAAATTTTACACGGCAAATGGGAAATGAGCAGGAACACAATACTCACACACAATGCGAATATTGAGATGTTGATGAATTGAGTAAATCTGTCAGAGTTTGGTGTTACAATTATTGAGTTCCCCACCTGAAAGTCCACTTCTATTATCCTGGAACACAGATTCATGAAATCCATCACTTTCAGTCCGGGTAGAATTTCACAACATCCCCTCATCCTGGCCGAGGATAACTGTCATTGTCCCTATTACACATTATCCCTTTTGGAGGTCAGTCGTTGATTCGGGGAGAAATCTATTTGGGTTTCTAGGCATTTCCACCTTGCGACTTCACGTCACTGACCAGAACTGCAGGTCTTTGACATATGGCAAAGAACTGCCAAGATTTAGAGAGATGCAGATGGCAGGATTCACTTCCTTTTCTTCTGTGCTGCTGCACTGCCACATCAATGAGACATTGGCCTGGAAAAGCTAACAGCTTGATGAACAAGTTGTCTGGATTCTGAACAATGGACTGCGAGCTTCTCCCAGTCATTCAAAAGAATGCCCCTTTAAAAAGATAGCAATTATGTACGTGTCGTCTTGCCCAGTGCTCCCAACAAAAAGATTATAAGAATGAGGGAGGATCTCATGAAGGGATAACAGTCAAGTTCCGTAAGGGTTACAGTTTATGGAGAGATATTGATAAATGGGTGACAAGTTGGCAAATGGAGAATAAATGTGGGAAATTATGAAGTTAATTCTTGAGGAGACGACCAAAGAACAGCGTGATTTAAAAGGTGAAAACTGTGGAAAACTGCATCACATAGGGACTCAGGAATAATTGTGCAGGAAATACAAAGCGTGCACACAGTTGCAACAGGAAATCGGGAAGGGCAAAGGGACGTTATCCCTTATATCATGATGTTTGCAGTATAAGAGTTTGGAATACATGTCTTAGGACAAATGTACAAATTGTTAAGACCACATCTAGAGGAACGTTTAAGCTTTTTTGGTCCACTTAAGCAAATATATCACTTCAGTGGAGGTATTTCAGAGAAGATAAACTAGGATGATCACCGGTTTGGAGTGATTATCTTTTAAGCTAAGACTAAACAGGTTTGGAATCTACTAACTAGATTTTAGAAGAATGAGAGATGATCCAATTAAAAATACAGGATTCTTACAGGAGTTGACAGCATAAATGATGAGGGGATATTTCCGATCATGGGAGCAGATTCTTGATAAGGCTGAGAATAGAGGGTTCTCTTTTGGAATCATCAAATTTAAGGCAACACAGACATGGGTAAGGGGTTTCAGTTACAAGTGAGGTGGAGAGAAGGAGCATTTCAGAGGTTGAAATTTCTGGCATGTGATTGAGAAGATGTATGGAAAGATGTTCACGTTGAGGGGAGATATGAGAGCATATTGAGAAGGGTACAGTTCAGCCTCAGACAGTTCCCAATGAGAGAGATGGATTCAGTACAGTAGTAAGAAAAAATAATTTGTAATAACAACTGAAGGCAATGTGTTTAACTATCACAAAGTGTTATTGGAGGAAATTTCAGCTAATCGAGTAGTGGAAGCATGATAAGCTGTTTTATAATTGAGTAACAGTGGAGCAAAGGAGAGACATGGAGGGGAGTTAGATCTGAATATTGTAGTATATGTGCAAAACCCAACACAGTGCTTGTGCAAGATCTCACCTCCTGGCAGTATGTCAGTGAGAAACAGGATGGGCCAAGGATAGATCCTTGAGGGACATCGACTACATGGATTTCAGACAGGAAAGAGGGAGATGGAGTGGGATTTTCCAATGACAGTGAGGTCAAATATTGGTTTTAAACAGAACGGGTGAGAAGGACCTAACCAGAAAAGAGAAGCAGACAGAACAAGTGGCAATATCTGAACTGGCATGGGGGAAGAGGCAAGGAGGGGGAGGAGAAATAAGAGAGAGTTAGAATGTTCGTAGTTTAGCGAGAATAGGGCAACGGATTAAGACGAACTCTGATAAGGCTTACACGAGACTGGAGAAAGATGCAAGTTTAGGACTAAAACAACGAGCAACGTGCCAGGCAATTTGGTTTGGTGGGCTCGTGGAAGAAAGGGAAGCAGCAGAGGCATCCGATCTGGATTGTCTCAATCTTAGTGAGATGGAGTTTCTATGTGTCTCCTTCACTTGTTGTTGGAGGGGAGGATGGAGGAGTCAGGATGATGGACAATGGTTTGCAAAAAAACAATGCCTGTGTTAGAGATATTCAAAACTGAATGAACAAACCTGATGAATTAACTTTTATCCAGAATACTAAAATGTACAACAGAAGTCTGGGTTTGAATCCCATCTTAGCAGATGGTGGAATTTGAATTCAATAAAAAAAACTGGAATTAAGAATCAACTGGTTGCCGAGGAACCATTGCTAATGGCAGAAAAAGAAAAAAAATTAATGTCCTTCAGGGAAAGAAATTTGCCAACCTCAACAAGCCACTCAGTTGCAAGTGACTGTAAAGTCTCAACAAAGGAATGAAGCTGGGTGGACCACTTGGCATCTACTAAGGCCCTAGGAAAGACAACTGCAGAATCAGCCCTATCGACTCCATAAACTCCTCCTTACTAATATCTCAGGGTGAGTGGCAAAATTTGGAGAGATGGCACAAAGACTAGTCAAGAAACAGCGTCATATGCATAGAATCTACCTTATAGACAAGTGACACACGCCACCATCACTGTCCTTAGTGAAGGCCTGTCCCAGGAACAGGACAGACGTGGCAGCACAGTGCTATTCTGACCACAGTAACTGACCTGGGAGTACTCGACATTGACTCTGACGCCTGGAAGTCTCATGGCTCCTGCTGAATGCCATGGACCATTCTCCCTCAGTTGATAAAATCAGCAGCAGTATTATCGCTAGATTATTTATCCAGAGACCCAGATAACATCCTGGGGACCTGGGTTCGAATCCTGCTATGGCAAACGGTGGAATTTGAATTAAATAATGATCTGGAATTAATAGTCGAATGATGACCATGAAACCATTGCTGATGATCTGGGTTCACTTATGGAGGGGAAGGAAATCTGCCATCCTTACCTGGTCTGCATGACATGCAACTCCGAACCCACAGCAATGTGGTTGACTCTTAACTGCCTTCAGGGAAATTAGGGATGGGCAATAAATGCTGGTCCAGCCAGCGATTTCCACATCCGAAGAGTGAATTTTAATTAAAAAAACTACATGTTGAATAGCACTTGGAGAAACAGTGTGAGTGTGAATGACACTAAATGTACTCAATGTCTACCATCAGGAGTAGTTCAGCATCAGGATTACCAATCAAGCTGGTCAAAGCTGTCTGGCTGGGACTGCAGCAGGTACTGACGCAACCATCAGAAGGGAAAAACATAGCAGATCTCATTGTCACGAATTTCCCAGCTGCAGAAGCATCTGTCCGTGACAGGATTGATAACAGCAACCACTGCACAGTCTTGTGGAGACAAAGCCTCATCTTAAACTTGAGAATTCCCTCCATTGTGTTGAGTGGCATGAACTTGGGCTAAAAGGGACAGACTTGGAACAGATATAGGAACTCAAAACCAGATATCTATGAGGCTTTGTGGGACATCAACAGCAGCAGAACTTACTCCGGCACAATCTGTAACCTCATGGGCCAGCATATTGTGCACTCAAACATTACCATTGATCCAGCGGAACCACACTGATTAAATGGAGAGTATAGGAGGGCATGCCAAGAGCAGCACAAGGCATACCGACAAATAAGGTGCCAACCTGGTAAAACTGCCCAACAGGACTATCTGCATGCCAAATAGCATAAGCAGCAACAGTTACAGCTGAGCCACCCCATAACCAATAGATCAGATGTTAGCTCTGCAGTTCTGCCAAACCCAGTCGTGAATGGTGATGAACAATTAAACAACTCACTGGAGGAAGCATGCCAAAAATCCCCATCCTCACTGACAGAGGACCCCAACCTATCCATGCAAAAGACAAGACTGCAGCAATCTTCAGCCAGAAGTGCCAACTGGATGCTCCATCTCAACCTTCTGCAGAGGTCCGCAACATCAGAGATGTGAGTTTTCATCCAATTTGATTCATTTCAAATCATATTAATAAATGGATGAATACTGCAAAGGTTACAGGCCCTGGCAACACTCTGGCAATAGTACCAATGACTAGTGCTCTAAGCTTGCTAGCCTCCAAGCCAAACTGTTTCAGTCCTGCTACAACACTGGCATCTACTGACAATTTGGAAAACTGCCCAGGTCTGTTCAGCACAAAAACACAGCAAATCCAACCCGACCAATTTCCCCTCAAGCAGTCTACTCTCTATCATCAGTAAAGTGATGGAAGGTGTTGTCAACAGCGCTATTAAGCAGCACTTACTCAGCAGTAACCTGCTCAGTGTCATCCAGTTTGGGCCATGGCGGGCACGCAGTTCCTGATCTTATTACAGACTTGATCCACAAATTCACAAACAGCTGAATCCTGAGGTGAGGTGAGGGTAACTGCAGAGTCCTGCACCTAAACCACTTACTTCCACTTCAGTGACAATGACCTGACAACGACACCTTTGTTTCAGCTCATCTGCTGAACCTCTCATCTATTCCTGTGTTACCTCGAGACATAACTATCCAAATTCACTGTCAGTCAGCCTCCCACATTCAACGTCCCTGCAACCTCAAGAATACCTAAAATTCTGCTGCACACAAGTTCATTTGTACCAAGACCTGTTCACCCATCACTGCTGTGCTCCTTGACCCACAAAGGCTCCTATTTATAAGGAACAATTAAAAATTCCCACCCTTGATTTAATTCCTGGCTGTGATGAGCCCTATCTCCTTGCACCACACAACCTTTAATACTTCGACAACTCATTGAGTTTCAGACTCCAATAACGTATTTAATCATTGCTTCACTATTGGAGGCTGTTTCTACAGTTGCCAGGCAACATGGTCTGGAATTCCCATGATAAACCTCTTAGGTTTGCCTTCCTTCCTTAAGCTAGTCAGGAAAAACTGCAAATTTGGTTACTTTTTGTTCACCTGAACTAATATGGCCTTATGTCAGAAGTTTCTTGATAATATTTTTATCAAATTATAAAACATGATAAAAATACAAATAGTTTGTTGATTTGGACATACACCATCAGCTCTTCAGTATTGCTAGATGAATGATCTGTAACTTCTCAAATGACCGCATTGTGGGAGTATCTTCATCATATGAACTGCAGCAGGACACGAAAGTCAAACATCACCTTCTCCACAGGCAACAGGGCTTTGGCAACGATCGCTGGTATCTGTGGAAGGAGAAACAGAGCAACTGTTGCAGAAGTGCAAAATGAATGACAGAATAAAAATGCTGTAGAATTTGGTGGTCTGAAATGGAAGAAAAGTGTACTCTCTTTCTGGGAAAATATTTCCTGACTGTGAAAGACACCATTCAAAAATTAAGAGAGCAGCACATGGTGAGGGGATGGGCAGCAGTGGAAAATTTATTGACAAAAAAGGTAAAAGGAAGTAACAGTAAAATACCACAGAGATCAAATATATCCATCATTAGAGACTGAAGAGATTTGAAACCGACAAAGGTGATCGGGGAGCACAGAAGCAAGCAAGGGCAGTGCGAGCTGCTATGATCCAAAACTCTGGGGAAGAAATCCAGAAGAAACAAACATTTCTCTTGGATAAGAGATAATAGGAACTGCAGATGCTGGAGAATCCAAGATAACAAGTTGTGGAGCTGGATGATCAGAGCAGGCAAAGGAGCAGGAAAGCTGACGTTTCGTGCCTCGACCCTTCATCAGAAATTGGGGAGGGGAAAGAGGTTTCTGAACTAAATAGGGAGACAGGAGAAACTGATCAAAGATGGAGAGAGAAGATATGTGGAGAGGAGACGGACAAGTCAAAGAGGCCAGCATGGAGCAGGTAAAGGTGAGTATAGGTGGGGAGGTAGGGAGGTGATAGGTCAGTCCAGCGAGGACAGACAGGTCAGGGGGGGTGGGATGAGGTTAGTAGGTAGGAAATGGGGGTGCAGCTTGAGGTGGGAGGAGGGGATAGGAGACAGGAAGAACAGGTTACGGAGGCAGGGACAACCTGGGCTAGTTTTGGTACGCAGTTGGGGGAGGGGAGATTTTGAAGCTTGTGAAATCCACATTGACACCATTGGGCTGCAGGGCTCCCAGGCAGAATACGAGCTGCTGTTCCTGTAACCCTTGGGTGGCATCATTGTGGCACTGCAGGTGGCCCAGGATGGGCATTTCGTCTGAGGAATGGGACGGGGAGTTGAAATGGTTCACGACTGGGAAGTGCAGTTGTTTATTGTGAACCGATCGGAGGTGTTCTGCAAAGCGGTCCCCAAGCCTCCGCTTGGTTTCCCCAATTTGGAGGGGGCCACAACGGGTACAGGGGATGCAGTATACTACATTGGCAGATGTGCAGTTGAACATCTGCTTGATGTAGAAAGTTTTCTTGGGGCATGGGATGGGGGTGAGGGAGGTGGTGTGGGGGCAAGTCTAGCACTTCCTGCGGTTGCAGGGAAGAGTACCAGGTGTGGTGGGGCTGGAGGGGAGCGTGGAACGGACAGGGGAGTCACGGAGAGAGTGGTCCCTCCGGAAAACAGGCACGGGTGGGGAGGGGTAAATGTCTTTGGTGTTGGGGTCGGATTAATGATGGCGGAAACGTCAGAGGATGATGCGTTGGATCCGCTGATTGGTGGGGTGGTACGTGAGGATGAGGGAGATTCTTTTTCGGTTGTTATTGCAGGGACGGTGTGCGAAGGAGGAGTTGTGGAAAAATGCAGGAGAGACGGTCAAGGGCATTCTCCATCACTGCAGAGGGGTTGCGGGAGGAAAGAGGTCGGGGCGCTGGGTTGCGGTCCTTGAAAAGGAAGGACATCAGATGTACAGGAGTGGAATCCTGGGAGCAGATGCGTCGGAGGTGAAGGAATTGGGAATAGGAGATGACATTTTTTTCAGGGCAGTGGGTGGGAGGAGGTGTATTCTAGGTAGTTGAGAGAGTCGGTGGGCTTGAAATGGACATTTGTTTCCAACTTGGGCAACCGTCCAGAAACTGAGGTCCAGGAAGGTGAGAGAGGTGTCAAGAGGGGGCCCAGGTGAACTTAAGGTTGGGGTGGTAGGTGTTGGTGAAGTGGACGAACTGTTTGAGCTCCTAGTGGGAGCACGAGGCAGCACCAATACAGTCATCCATGTACTGGAGGAAGAGGTGGGGATCAGGGCCAGTGTATGTACGGAAGAGGGATTGTTCCAACAAAGAGGCTGGCATAGCTTGGGTCTATGCAAGTACCCATGGCCACCCACTTTGTCTGTAGGAAGCGGGAGGAGTTGATAGAGAGGTTGTTGAGGGTGAGGACGAGTTCAGCTGAGCACATAAGGGGGTCAGTGGAGGGCAACTGGTCAGACCTGCAGAACAGGAAATAGCATCGGGCTTTTAGGCCATCTGTATGGGGAATGCAGGTGCTAATGTCGTATACTGCATCCGCTGTACCCGTTGTGGCGTCCTCTACATCGGGGAAACCAAGCAGAGGCTTGGGGACCACTTTACAGAACACCTACACTCAGTTTGCAATAAACAACTGCTCATCGCCACCTCCCTAACCTGTTCTTCCTCTCACCTATTCCCTCCTCTCATCTCAAGCCACACCCCCATTTCCTACCTGCTAACCACATACCACCCCTTTGACCTGTTGGTCCTCCCTAGACTGACCTATCCCCTCCCTACGTCCCCACCTACACTCACCTTTACCTGCTCCATCCCCACCTCTTTAAACTTGTCTGTCTCCTCCTTACCTGCCTCCCCTTCTCTCCCTGTTTATTTCAGTATCTCCTTCCCCTCCCCCATTTCTGAAGGGTGTAGGCCCGAAAACGCCAGCTTTCCTGCTCCTCTGATGCTGCCTGTCTTGCTGTGTTCCTCCAGCCTCACACCTTTTTCTCTCACTTTCTACCAGAAGCTGTCGCGCATGCGCCCCGCGGATCATTGCCCCCAATAAAGATGGTGACGGCCACACGGACGTATCGCCATCTGAGGCATTGATTTGTTTTCTGCAAACGTGAGTCTGGGAGTTTCAAATGTGTGTGTTTTTCGACGTGCACTAAGTGTTTCTAAAACTTCCAAACCCATACGAATACCACTTCCCTGCCGATTTGCTTTCTTTACCGTGTCCCTTTCTTACCTCAATTGCACAAATCTTGGTCTCAGCAATGGATCAAGGCCTGAAACGTCAGCTTTCCCGCTCTTCTGATGCTGCTTGACCTGTTGTTTTCATCCAGCTCTGCACCGTGTTATCTCGAATTCTCCAGCATCTGCGGTTCATATTATCCAAGCGACTCTGCACTGCTCTCGTGAATGATCACGTGGTTTTCACCGGTCCCGCCCCCTCATCATTCTGATTGGTTAGAATGGCAGCGACATCCACCGGTCATGCTCGGCACTCCTGTGCCCCTATTGGCCCCTCGCTGACATCAATCACCCCGACGCCATTGTCAGCTGGAGCATGCGCAGTGCTTCGTGTTGGCATTGTGAGAAGCTGATGATCGTCGTCACAATGTTGCATATTGAGACAAATGAGACTGAGAACTGGATGAGAAAGATTGTTACATTAGCGATCCTGGGGCTTTAATAAGTCGCGCTGAGGAAGGGGCACTGCACCCGAAACGCTAACTCTGTCTTTTTACCTTCACAGTTACTGCTAGACCTGCTGAGCTTTTCCAGTAACTTTGTTTTTGTTCCTGATTTACAACATCCCAGTTCTTTTGTTATTTTTTGATAAGTCGCGATTGAAAAGGCTTCCTGCAGCTCAAAGCTAAAGATACACTTGATACCGCTCTGTCAGCGAATAGAGAAATGGCGGTGAAATAAGGGTAATAAATACAGGTCTAGGAGTCCTCAGTTAAGATGTGAAGAGAATAATTATGAATAGAAAGAACATCACGTGGTGGTGAGGTGAGTGTTGTTCATATGAACTGTGATTGGGCAGGGAGGGAGGTTAATCAAGAAAGAACAAGCAGAAAAGAAATTCTCAAGAAAGGTCTGTGCAATGGAAAGCAACGAGAATCAGAAGATAAAAGCCCAAGACAGAAGAAAAAATTTGAAGACCGAGGCTGCAAAAACTCCAATAAGTTGTTTCACTGCTCTACTGCCTAGTTATTGGCATAAGCATTATAATCTACATTCACCTGGAAATAGCTGTCTGAGTTTGTCATTGTAGTTTACTTAATAACAGATGAACTCCACACTTTGTCTCAATAAAGCTGACAGTTGGTTCACAAATTAGTTCTGCTGCCAAGTCCGTTCCTGTTTGAAAAGGGGTAGAGATCACATTTAAATAGATAATGCTAAATATCAATCCAGGCTGGCAGCCAAACTCCACTCCCTCACCACTGACTCCATCCCTGCCCCTGGTAACTGGCTGGTAACACACTGCTCACAGTCAGGGCGCAATATTTCACCCCAAGATGAGTTTCCATCCACATTACTCACCCCCTGCCCATTATCACAAAGACCACATACAATTGCAACCTCAGCAGCATCTCAGTTCATTTGCTGCTGAAACTCTCATCCATTCCTTTGTTACCTCTTGACTTAACTCCCCAAACACACTCCCGGATGGCTTCTTAATTCTACTTCCCTGGAATCTTGAGGTGATACAAAAATCTGCTGCCCATGTGTTTACTCTCACCCATTTCAGCATCTTCGAGTTTTGCTTCATCCTGTGCTTATTAACACACACATTTTCTGGGTGGCAAAGCACCAAGGTATAGAAATTCATATCCTTATTTTGAAATTTTGTCATCCCACCTCCTTCGTTTGATAATGCCTCCAGCTGCAAACCCCTCTGAGATATATCTGAAGAAGGGTCACTGGACACAAAACAATAATGCTGCTCTCTCTCCACAAGCACTGCCAGATAAGCTGAGTTTTTCATCAATTTCTGCTTGTGTTACTACTTTCAAGCATCTACTGTTCTTTTGCTTTTTCCTTCAAGACATTTGTTCACCCTGATTTCCAACCTCCAGTAGATTTCTGGTTTTAACTCTCCCACCTTTTTCATGTTTTCAGTTTCCAAGGCCATAAGCTCTTGAATTTACCCACTAAACATCCCCGGATTCAAAGCCCCTTTGTTTGTTCAGGATATTCCTTGAAACCTACTTCTTTGGCCAGTTTTGGATCACTTGTCCTAATAAGTGCCTGGTATCAAATATTGTTTTGTGACAACCTTGTGTAATATGTCAGATCATTGGATTGAATCAAAAATGTGAAAACATTTAAATTGTTCTTTTGGAAAACAACACTAATCCTTCACAATCATTTGGTAACTCCTTACCTAATATCATTGCAAGTGCAACATCACCACACGACCTGTACTGGTTCAGAAAGGTCAAACATCAAATTCTCCAGATGTAACTGAGGATTGGCAATAGTTACTGATACCTTTGGAGAGTGATCCAAAGTTCACGTATCAGGATATGGTGAATGAATGACATGGTACAGAACTCGTTGGATAACATAAGCTCAGAAACAGAACAGCGACGGCTTCCTTCTGACTCGAGAGGGTCTAACTTTAATTTTTAATGGAAATATGTTCAGATTCATTTATAGTTCTTCACGGAGAATGAATTGTTGATCTTATTCATCTGCATGTGTACAGTAAATTTCTTCAGATGTGAGGTCAAAGAAATTCAAAACTATTCCTCATCCTCCCACAGACTTTGTCTCACTGTTAAGGCGCCTAGCTCATGGACCTAGGGGATCCAGGTACATGATTATTTGAAGTTTACATCCCATTTAGACAGTGGTTAAACATGCTTTTGGCACGGCAGCCTTCATTGCTCAATTGTTTCAGTTTAGGAGTTGGGAAGTCATATTGAGGGTGGACATGATGTTGATGAGACCCCCTCTGGAATACAGTGTGCGGATTCTGTCGCACAATTACAGGAAGCATATTATGAAGCTGGCGAGTGTTAAGAAGAGGTTTACCAGGATGTTGCCCGGTATGGAAGGTTTGATTTATAAAGAAAGGTTGGATAGACTTTGACTTTTTTCACTGGTGCTTAGGAGGTTGAGAGGCGGCCTGTTAGAAGTTCATAAAATAATGAGACATGTAGATAGTATGAATTGTGGTCGTCATTTCCCAAGGATGGGAGATTTCAAGCCCAGGGCATGTTTTTAAATTGCGAGGAGATTATTTAATAAGAAATGATATGTGAGGCAGAACTTTGCAATGACTGTGAATAAAACAGTGGCAAGTTCCAGTAGAGAAACATGTGGCAAAGAAACAGGTGACAGTGAAGCAGGCATGTGAGGATAAGTGTGTTTCGTTTGCCAGTGAAATTCACCGCTTCACAAAGTGGAGAACATTGAAGTGCAGCAGTGACGGTGATTATTTTGCAGGATATTCACCTTGCAAATGTTTTTTTCCGCCAGTATCCCTGATTACATCACAATCGACAGGATGAAAGCTGCAGCAAGACGTGTGGAGCCAGTGGTGTAATTGATACGGCATCTGAATTTGAATTGGAAGTTTGGAATATTGTATCCTCTCTCGCTTGAGTGAAGTTGACAGCTTTTCTACCCTTGCAAATTGACAGACGCTCCCGAAGAGGAATGTCTGCCCAGCGCTGTTTGTGTCAGGTTCTCAGCAGCTGAAGTGAATGGATTACTGGGTTTTGGAAATTGAAAATTGAAAGTGAAAGGTAAATGAGTAACATGAGTGTGGGGCTACTTCAGCTCATTGTATATTTCATATCCCACCTCATGGCAATGGTACCCATTGTCAGGAGAAACTGCTTGTGTTCCAAATAAAGCTGCCTTTTGTCGGGAAACCTTGTGTACAGCAGGAGAAGCGGGTAGAACAGTGTGTGTATAATATCACAAAGACTGACACGAAGCCACACATTGAACAGTAAAGTTAACAAGTAAAGTTGTAAACTTGCTCACCCAGTTGGCTTGTTTTCCTTCAGACTTTTTGTCACCGTGCGAGGGAACGTCATGAGTGAGACTTCGGATGAACCATTATTGTTCTCCTCCACTTGGAATTTATACTGCCCGGTCTGTTCCGGCAACTTCTGTCATTTCGCATTCTGTTTGAATGAGTTGCAGAGAGGGTCCAATTCTATATGTTTGCTGACTGCATTATGGATTGAGAACCATGCCTCTAGGAATTCCCATGTGTGTCTGTGTTTGGACTGCACTACTGCAGTTATGTTGTCCCAGTTAAACTGATGGCCTTCATTATCCGGGTGTACTGATATGAGGGAAAGTTTGTCATGTCATTTTGCTGCCAGCTGATGTTCATGCACACTGATGGGTAGTTTCCTTCCTGTCTGTCTGATATAATGTTTATGGCAATCGTTGCACAGTATTTTGTAAACAATGTCAGTTCTGCATGTTGTGGGTATGGTGTCTTTAATCCATGAGAATGTTTGTCGTAGCTTGGCTTTGGGCTTGTGTGCTACCGTAACTCCTAGTGGTCATAGGAGTTGTCAGTTCTGATATGTTCTTGATGTGTGGCAGTGTGTCCAGTGTGTTAGGGCATAATGTGTCCGCTTCGTGTTGCTGTTTAATCAGTACCTGCGGATGAAATTACAGGGATATCCATTCAAAGCGAAGATTTTGTCTTGGTTTTCTTCCTCTTTCTGCATCGTTCTGGGTCATTGCAATGAGTGGTGGCCCGTTTAAATAGTGTCCCGACACAGCTTAGTTTGTGCACCACTGACCTGAGTTAATTGCCAAATTAAAAGTATCTGTGCCCCTCGAGGCACTGACCCGAGTTGTGATGTGCAAAGGACAACACACAAAGGAGATCCAATGTGATCTGTATGCCAGAGTAAACAGTGAAGACTGGTCTTCAGCACCCACATTGAACCTGGCTCCACTTGGCCTCCAGTCACCTCTCACAAACTACCATTGCCCTTCACTTTTCCTGACCTCCCCTCTATTCTTGTTTTAAACTGATTGCACGCCAGGCAGTTTCAGCTGGCATTGCTGCTGTCGAACTGTAACATGGAGTGAATCGATTTTGACCGATCAATGACATAATTCTGCTTCTCAAGATCAGTCAATATTTTGTCTTTATTACTTTACATGATAACCATGAACAGGCTACGACAGTGAAGGCACTAAATCGTAATCACTGGACCAGCAGGAAAGATCAGTTTATGGCACTCAGGACACTGTTTGATTTGGCCTTGCATTCTCCCAACTTTCTGCACATGATGCCCCTCTGCTCTGTTTCGGTTCTGTTACGTCTTGATATATAATAGTCTCCAGTTATCTATTCTTTTGCTATTTCCAATACATGAGACCCTCTTTTCCTGTCTCTGTGCCTGGCTCCATAGCTCAGTGGTCAGAGCACTGGTCTCATAAACCAGTGGTTGCGAGATCCAGCCTCACTGGGGTGTGTGGTAGTGTTTGTGCACCCCCTGCTTCAAAGGGCAAAAAGAGCCCTTTAAAAATTATCTGAAATTATAACAGTATCATTTCCTCCACAGGCCGGAAATGTGTTTGAATTTCCACATTGCTGTTTGTCCTTCCACTTGAGGAGGAGCATTTGGAATGGCAGGAAGCAGCTGACATCAGTGATGTTTGGCTGGAAGTACAAGGTGAAGCAGGAAAACTGTAGGTGAGCAATGGGGAAGGAGCACAAACCCAGGGCATCCATCAAATACTTCCATTTGTTGCAGTAAATAGGTTCTAGTTTTGGAGTCTGGAATGGGACAATAGAGCCAAGTGAGTGAAGTTCTGCTTTCTGGGGGTTGCTCTCTCCGAAAGCCTCTGGCACTCTCGGTGGAAGGTCTCCTTGTCAGTTTCCTTCTGTGGGTGAAAATGAGGGTCACTTCCCCGAGGGGGCATGGACACAGTCTTCCCACCTCAAACTTCAGATTTGCTTGTTGGTTCCTCAAAGTGTTGACCCAGAAACCCACACAGCACACACTTCATTGGGGAGACAATGGCCTGAGGTTGTTATCACTGGACCCAGATAGTACTTTGGGGACTTGTGTTTGAATCCAGTTGCAGCAGATGGCGGAATTTAAATTCAGTACAAACCTGGAATTAAGCGTCTAATGATGAGCATGAATCCGTTGTCCTTTAAGGGAAGTAAACTGCCATTCTTGCTTACATGTAACTCCAGACCCACAGCAATGTGGTTGACTCTTAACTGCTCTCTGGACATTTAGGAATGGGTAATAAATGTTAGCCTCGCCAGTGATGCCCTCATCCCGTGAAGGAATTTAAAAAGTACTTCAGGAATTCCTCCTGTATGGAATGATAACTGATTTGCTTTGCCCAATCTTTATGCAGACTGAAGTCACCTGACTCTTGAAGTCAATGACCATTCATCATAATTAGAGCTCTCCCTTTCTGCTGGTGTCTTCAATTTCCTATTTCGTGCCTTCTGCTAAAATTACCACTGGAGATGACTGGGGTGTATAGACATCGAACACTGTCAATTTCTGTCCCTTGATGTTTCTAAACTGTACCCAGACTCCATTTCAGAACTAACATCCATTGTCATTACAATATTAATTTTATTCTGTAACCAGCAATGCTGCCCCACCTCCTCTTCCTTGTCCATCCTTCCAAAAAACTGAATGGCCCTGGAGCCCAGCTTCAGACATCGTAGATATTTTAGTTTCTGATTTACCAAAACATCCTGGATTCTGGAAAAGTCTGAGTGAAGTGGAAATTAGCAGTTGTAATACTGCTATTTAAGAAAGAAGGAGGAGCAAAAATAAGGAATAAAGCCAGATAACATGACTTTAATCAGTTGGGAAAGTGCTTAATAATGTCCCTTCATTAAGTATGTTTCAGCAATGCACTTAAAACAAAAATCGTATCATCTGATTAAATCAATGTGATCAATCCAGAAGAAGACATTCCATGATGGAGACAGGACAGTTGCAGGTAAGTTCAAGGTCACCCTGGGGCCAGGCATGTTTAACAATTTTGTTCCTTTTTGATAGTCAAACAAGTGAGGTCGCAAAGAGGAAACCAACAGCTGCATAACACTTGGATTCCCAAGAGACATTTTGTAGGGTGTCACACTGGTGGCTAATAGATAAGAGAAGGGCTCTGGAACTGAAGGTAATGTATGAGCATGAATAGAGAGGTGGTGAACATGCAGGACAGAGCACTAAGTGTTGTTGTGACTGTGATGAGAGGAGTACAAAGGATTCGAAGGTCAATGTAAAGGTTAAATTAACCTCAGGGATGTTTTTAAGGGACTTTCAGGACAGATGAGACCATCCATCCTCTTGACAGCTGACCAGCCAGTCTGGCCACCAAATAAATTAACAGACGTATTGGTCACATGTGGGCAGGCCTCCTGGTGCCTTCACCCCCATGGGCAATATACCAGGAAGGCTGTTCAGGGAAAATGGCGGAGATGGGAAACTGCATCCATGACATGATGCCCCCGTTTACAAACAAGCCCTCCCCACATGACAACTGCGTACATGGAGATGAAGTGGAAAACAGCAGGTAACTGCTCGAACAGGTTTTGTGTTCTTTCTCGGGAAGGTTTTCTTTTAAAAAAGAATAAGCCCAGTGACATCACAATGGTTTGCCTGTGATGTCATAAACACAAACAAGAATAAACAATAACTGCTGTGTGTCTTCACTTCATGTTGAGACAACGTGAGGTGAACATTGCAGACTTGTAGCTCTGCAGTTTCAAGTGCGCATCGCTTATTTCTTTTCTCTCCCTCATCAGTGTAATTAGAACTAACACTAATTAAAGCGGAGAGAAAGGAGCAATACCTTCATGGTATCACTCTTGGTTGTGAGAAGAGTTTTGAGGTAATTTGAATTCAATATATACTGGACACTATTTGTAAAGAAATTGGATTTTAGTACGAATTTCAAAGACGGGAAATCTGGAAAAATGATGTGAATATGGCGTAACCTGATTGAATTAATGCATGTATGTTGTGGGTCGCAATGGTTCCAGTACTTGCCAAAACCAAAATTATATTGGCCACATTTTTGTGTCCACTCTTTGATGGAGCAAAGTTTTTCTTCTGGTCTTTGCTGAAGGTGATATTAGCAGGGAAAATGTTCATCTCAGATGATCATAAGATCCCATTATCACAACAATTCGCAAAAAAAAATGTAATTCTCCTGTATAAATCATCTACTATTACCAATAGTTATTCATGAAAACGTGCTTTCTGCATGTTAACCAGTGCCTTTCCTCCATTACAGCAGCCAAAAAATAGTATTTAGATGTAAAAGGCCCTTTGGGAAATCATTCCAGGTGTTCAAGGTATTGGATTAGAGCAGAGCTTTGTTGAGTTTCATTTTGACCTGAAGTATCTGTAGGGTGATGTCGTGGCTGCTCAGTTGACAAGTTAAAGTGTTAAATTGTTGAAGGAAGACCAAGTAGACAGTGAAGGGGCAAATGAATATTAGACATATGTAATGAGGCTGAAGTCAGCAGTTGATATTTTTTGGTCTGGTATTTAAGTGTGATCGTACTCTTCCTCTTTTCATGTTGAATTTGGTTTTTACTTTTATGGTGTTTTCATTTGTCTTTTAGGTTTGACGATACTTCACCTTTCTCATTCCTCAGACTCCAACCCACTTTGATTCTGAAAGGTATGAGTTATCATTAATTTTTCACAAAGCACAAGCTTCAATCCAGTTCCTTGTCTCCCTGTGTTCAGTCAGACATTGACTCACTTATTCCAGACCTCACATGGAAATTTGCCTTTCGAGACAATGGGAACTGCAGATGCTGGAGCATCCAAGATAACAAAGTGTGGAGCTGGATGAACACAGCAGGGAAGTGCAGCAGCTTGGCCTGCTGTGTTCATCCAGCCCCACACTTTGTTATCTTGGAAATATTCCTGCTCCTTTGTTCCATTTGCTCATACTCATCTCTGACATATTAAATTAGATTAGATTCCCTACGGTGTGGAAACAGGTCCAACAAGTCCAAACCGCCCCTTGAAGCATCCCACCCAGACCCATCTTCCTTTCACCCACACACCCCTCAACACTACGGGCAAATTAGCATGGCCGATCCACCTAGCCTACACATCTTTGGACTGTGGGAGCACCCAGGGGAAACCCATGCAGACACGGGGAGAATATGCAAACTGCACACAGTCAACCTGAGCCTGGAATCGAGCCCGGGTTCCTGGCACTGTGAGGCTGCAGTGCTAATCAATGAGCCACCGTGCCTCCCGTATCCGACGAGATTAAAGCAGCAGCGGTCCATGACACCTGTGAAATGTAGTAGTTGTCAGCCTTGCATCAATGACAGCAGCCTGACCCTGGAGTCAAACATTTCTCAGTGTAATATCACTGAGCACAATGAGGACTGATGTGGCAGCCCCCTTGTGCGACCTTGACAGACTGAACAATAGGTGACCCGACATCTAACTGATGTCTCTCCAGTCTCCCAGCTGTTTTCTCCCCACTCTCCACACTGGGTTCAGTCTCCCACTGGGCTTACTGTGTCCCACTCACTGGACTGCAGAGGTGTGGACTCTGAGAAGATGACTGCCTCGGGTGTCCATCTGACAGAGCCCATTACCCTGTATTAATGCCAGAGACTGCTCTTAGTGAACCTATCCTGCATGAAGGCAGCCGCTCTTGCTTTGACTCTGGGTTACTCCCTTTAGATTCTGAGACAGTGCTTCCAGGGTGTGTCGAGTGATTTTTATTCATATATTGATGTGAAAGCTTTGTTGATTTTTATGTTGAGTGGCCTGACAAGTCTGAAACCTGACGTCCGTGTTGGCTTAGTTAGGATTTTAAAGTTGTGTTTTCTAAGCAAGAGCAACGTGATGTCAGAAAAGCAAACAGATCATGGACAGATGTAACTACACTGAAGTCAGCATTTTATCTTTTTTGGTCCAGTATTTAATTATTATGGCAGTCTTTCTCTTTACATGTTGAATTTTGTTTTGTCTCTCATGGTGTTTTCATTTATCTTATAGATTTGACTGTTATTTCCGATCAGTCAGCTTGCCGAAGCAGTCAGATTTCCGTCATACTACTCTGAATAAAAATGGTATGTACTATCCTTGGTTTTTTACACATGACAAATTGCAATCCCCTGATTACTTATTCTTCATATTCCTATATACCACCCTGCACTCACTCACTTGGACGTTCTTCCACGATGTACAAGATATTTTATATATTTGGTCACAGGTTTGTCCCATTTCATTCTGAGGGAGCTGAAATATTTGAAGGCTGATGCTCTCGTCTGCTCACTTGGCCTTTTAAAGTTTCAATTGTTCTAAGGAACAGCAAGGTGATATTGAAAGAGTAAACAACATTTGTGTTGACCATGAGGGATTGTCCTTCTCAACTTCTCACCGTGCCTGACATGCAGGTTAAACAACCACCAGCTGTCTCTCTCTCTCTCTCACTCATGTGAGCACAGCCCTATGATGTGGTGTGGTAATGGTGACTTTTTTTTTCGAAAGGTGGGTCAGTTTGGAACAGACAAGCTGTTTTTTCTTGTGATAATCACTGACTGTTTATGTCAGGAAGTATCTATTGCTGCACTTTTCAAATCCAAGCTACGTCCGATGGGTGTGAAATCTGGCGACAGATGTTTTTCCAAAAATGTTGTCTGTTGGAGCTTCTGAAGTTGGAGTCTGTTGGGTTCATTCAGAACTTCAAGATTGCCATTTATGTTATGCTGGTGTATTCATGGTAAATGGATAAATGGTGGATAAATGATGTTAAGAGAGAAACGCATCATGATGTGATACAAAGGAGCAAGCTCAAGAGACCTTATTCCTATGAATTCAAAAAATATAGTTTAAGTTCTGAGATATTCAGCAAGCAAACTGTAAGACAAATGAAGTAACAAAAGTATGCTGTGTATAGAGGCAGGAATGGAGCCAGTAGGATAGAGGTCTGTTCAAACTTTTCTAATTGGTGTTAATTAAGTAAGCGACGTGTGCAAATTCTTCTTTTCAATTTAAGACTGAGATCGAATAGTCACCCAATTTACATTCATGATGAACATAGAGCAACGATATAATCATGAAGAGGAATTGTGTCCCTTGATGAGGTGTAGTTGGGGTGGTGAAAATAACTGTCATGTTTTTCATAAATTATTAACAATCATCATGACTAGAACTAACTTATAGCCACAAACTGAGTGTGTTAATAGGGGTTAAGAGTGGACATTAGGTGGTGTTTCAATCACTGGCCACTTTCCACTGCTCTGCCACATGTTGTGCCTGGCAATCTTCAGTTAACAAAGTCCAAATTTGAACCAGATTTGCAAACCAGTTCCTGAATTCGAAACAAGAAAAGAACATGTCATCTGTCAGGCAAGCTAGTATGTTGTGGCATTTTGACTACGAGAGGGAAATAAAACAATGTTCATGTGGAACTCTACTTAATATTTGAAACCTGAATGTGCACACTTCAGTTGATTTTCTCCACTTCATAATTAACTTCAACTCTTCCATCCTGCTTTTATTGACATATTAATATCTGCTTGAGAGATTTCCTCCATGCCTGTTGATTGCTTACTAATTGCATGTGTTCAATATGCTGTGAAAATACACCAGTGTTGAATTATCGCCGCAAAAACTGTGCATTGAGGGATTGTGATTTGCTGTGCTGATTATATATTTTTTTCCTTTTTGCTGGCATTGTGAAAACTTCGAACACTGGAGGGCACATCCTTCCACAGATATCCTGCCCTTTCTTCTGTTACACCGTGCAATGAATGGGAAGGAAAGGAGCGGGAAGAATGATTATGAAGTAAATTTGAGTAGGGGAGCTGATAGCCTGGTACTACAACAGCAGAACAGATGGATGGAATGAGTACTGGGGTGAGAGAGGAAGGAACAGAGATTTCACCATGAAAAATGGTGAAAGCAATGTATTGACAGCTGGTAGCCTTTATTTTAGTAACGTATTGCAACCATTCAATAGTTTTGCTGTTTTAATATTTAAACATGGACATTACATAATTTCTCTTGCTGAGATTGTCAGCATGGTCAGAGAACATCAATTTATGTTTAATGTTATTTGTCTTACTGGATCAAAATATGATCACACACAAACAATTTGAGCTTCAAAATCTCCCCTTCCCCTACCGCATCCCAATACCAGCCCACCTCGTCCCCGTCTCCCTAATATGTTCTTCCTCCACCTATCCCCTCCTCCCACCCCAAGCTGCACACCCATTTCCTTCTGTCTAACCTCATCCCGCCCCCTTGACCTATCCGACCTCCCCAGCCTGACCTATCCCCCCCAACCTACACTCACCTCTACTGGCTCCATTCCTGCCTCGAAACTTGTCTGTCTCCTCTCCACCTAACTTCTCCTCTATCCATCTTCGATCTGCCTCCCCCTCTCTCCCCATTTATTTCAGAACCCTCTCCCCCTCCCCCTTTTCTGATGGAGCGTCTTGGCCCGAAACATCAGCTTTTGTGCTCCTAAGATGCTGCTTGGCCTTCTGTGTTCATCCAGCTCCACACTTTGTTATCTTTGTTTGAAGGTTATGCTTTTCTTCAGTCATGCTTTTTTTATACTTGTGTGGGGTAAAGTTCTTAAAACGGCAAGTTCATTTAATTGAAACACATTTTGTACAATTTTCTATTACTTGGAACAAGTCTTGGAAATACATTTCCTGTGATTACAGACAATTCATCGTTCTGACAGAACCGGCCAGCTACTCTGGCAAAGTTGAGAGGTTCAGATTGGATTTCAAATGTCAAATCAGGCTCCTTAAAGAGTGCTCCAATTCCCTCCTTTGCTGACATGCTCCACCCCGACCCCTGCCCAATCCCAAAGGTATATTCATCTGCTGACATGAAGGAAACTGAATTTGATATAGGGTGCTTGATGTGATTTGAACTATGAAGTTCTTTGTGAGAGTTCTTAATTTCTTTGGCACACTCCACAGTATCAAGTATGATAACCCTTAGACAGTACATTGGAAGAGACCTTGCATGGCACGGGTTGTGGAACAAAAAGAAACAAAGGTTTCCTTTTTCTTCAGTTTCTCCCTCCTTCTATTTTCCGCCAAGTCAGCAAACATTTTACACCTCTCTGCTTTCCTTCCAGTTATGTAAGCTTGCTTTCAAGAGTAATTAGATTCCTCAAACCAATATTGTTCAGAAATGTGAAGTCAGTAATTTTGTTAGCAGAGAATTCAAACAGGATTGAAGCCAGACTGTCGTGTTTCCTGTTGCTTGCTGTGGCCTCGAGCTGTAGACAGAAGTTGCTGCACATAATTCCACATTTTCTCTGTTGTGGAAACTTTCTGGCCCGTCTGATGACTGGATTAAAGTAGAAATTGAGAAATAGTGGGTGGTCAGCTGAAGGGATTTAGTATAAAATGTTTCTTTACTTAAAATGACGGTTTAATATTCTTGAGATCGATACAAAATAACTCTAAGGCTCAAATTTCTGTTTTGTATGAATCTAGCTGGCCACGTTTCTGTGATGTTTTGACTTTAACTTTGTGTTTTTTTTAATGGTTCAAGCAATACATTAAGCGACCAGCTGCTTTATCATTGGATTGAACATACTGTATCTCCTCATCAATGGTATTCCCCTCCAGCCCTTCAATGCTCATATCTTTGCACTTCTAATTCCGGCCACTTTGATTTTCCCTGCATGCTTGATCTTCTTTATTCTGTCATTGGTGTGTTCAGCTACCCAGTTCTGGGACACTCTTCCAAAACATCTCCTCTTTGTCCTCAAAACCAATCTTTCTGACCAAACTTTTGGTGACCTGCCCTAGTTTCAGCTTCATGAATCTTGGAGCGATTTTTAAATGATTATGTAAATGTGAAGCATTTTGAAATGTTTCTACCATGTCAGAGATCTATACAAATAAACGTTGTTCCTGCATCACATTTACTTTTTAAATTTGTATTCTCTGTAGGCATCAGGAGATGAGCTTCCATCACATCTCGCTGTCGATACCTCCAACGTTCAAATTCTTAACTCTGAGACCTCAAAAAGACTCGTCGAAAATTTTGTAATCGCTCTCATGAACAAGGAGCGTTTCTACATCCGCACATTCTTTTCGACATACAAAGCATATACCACTGCTGAAAGTGTGTTGTACATCCTCCTGGACAAGTGAGCATAAATCTAATGAGCGTCTCCTTTGTTTAATGGTAATGATAGAAAAGTATGTTCTGTCGAGTAATTTTTGTTATTAATCCTTCTGGCAATGAATCGCTGAAACTAGCCGTGTAGAAACAACTCTCAGTAAACTGAGAGTCTCCATCCAACCCTCAGTAAGGGAGACTATTTTTTGTTCATGATAGACACGAACTTACCTGCACCCCAATCCCTTGGACGTTAAGCTCTGCAAATTTGGGCTTTAACTTTCATCCAGTTTCATCAGAAAAGTCCACATTTTTTAAAGTATTCTGGAGGATTTTATCCTCCACACAGATGGTTTTATCCTCTACCTTCTGCCTAAAAGGTCCAGATTCAAATTCTATCTCCTATGTCATGTGTCATCATAAGTTTGAATAACTTGATTAAAAGTAATTAGACTTGAAGTCCTTCATAAAGAGAGATTGCAGTGGGACTGATGAGCTTGTTTGTTTACAACAAGGCAAAGCAGTCCTTCAGCTCTCCTGTTTTGTGCCCCCATATCCTTCCAATATCCCTGATCCCAAATGGTGGCACAAATCATGTTTAAGCTCCCCGCTAGTGATTTGGGACAGAAGTGAATAAAACATACTCACAAAACATAATGATGAGACAGGTGCCAATGTATTTTTGATTATTTTTTCGCAATAATGAAGCGATCGAGAACCAGTACAATACAACGATTAAAAAGTGTGGTGACTGTATTAGGACAATGTCTAGACCTTGGTATTAAAGATAAACAGTGACGTTGACTTCCTTCAATGCTTTGTCTGTAGTTTGGAGCTTCCTACAACTATGTTTGGAATGTTTAAGTTTCTGCATGTCGTGAATGGAAAAATGTTATTTTAATTGAAAGAAGCCTATCAATTGTCTGTAGTAACAAAGTGTGGAGCTGGATGAACACAGCAGGCTAAGTAGCATCTTAGGAGCACACACGCTGACGTGTCAGGCCTAGACCCAGCTTTTGTGCTCCGAAGATGCTGCTTGGCCTGTTGTGTTCATCCAGCTCCACACTTTGTTAATTCGATTCTCCAGCATCTGCAGTTCCCATTATCTCTGATCAATTGTCTGTAAGTCTGTGTTGGGCATAACAATCAAAGTTTGGAAGCTGAGTTCAAGGTGAGGAACCTTCATTACAAAACTGAAATGTTGGTCACATGAATGTCTGCTTCCAACTGAAATCTGCAGGAATACCGCAATTCTGTAATAATGGGTGAAATGTTTTTTTCAAATGACATCAGTGATGGTTTCTCTTGTCACCTCAGTTTTTATACATTAGTTTTTTGCATGTTGGGTGAGCAATGAACAGTTTATGTACTTCACAAATGGTGTTTTGGGGTAACTTATAAAAACTCAGTTCGGGGACAAAGCGATTCTCACCACTGCTGACCTTCAATTGATGTACCTCTGACATTAGAGGGATATCCCTGGGTAGGAAAATTTTCCCAAATGTGCTATGGTTATAAAATTTGAGAAAATCAGCAAATAACCAGAGATGATTAGATTTTTCTTCAAAGCAGCAAGCTAATGAGCTGCCTTTCATGAACCCAATGGGTTGCAGAAATCGATCCAGCTGGACCTTTCAAAAGTGAATTTGGGTTTCTCTTTTTGCCTGTTGCCAAAATATTCTCTTTCTTTGCCCAAGTGAATAAATGTTCCAGCAGAATAATTCCAGCAATAAGCTTCTGAGTTTTTTAAAAAAGATGACCCATACTTGCCGTAGAATTTGAAACATCACAGCCCACTCATGTGTCTCATGTTATCTCTCAGAGGTGGACAACGATTCTTCTCAGGTTATTACTTTCTTATTTGCTTTTGTGTTAGGCCGGTGGCCATCTTAAATGATGGTATTCTTTTGAAGGTAAAGCGAAAATTTCGTAAAACCAAGGAATCTCATCAAACTGTGGTTTGTTGAAATTTGAGGAGTTTGGTTCTCATTAAACTCTAAGGTAGTTGTGGTTAAGACAATCATCTGTTGTATTTACTGTCTCCTCCTTTCACAACGTAGCTGTTTATTACTTTGGCTGCTTAGATCTCTAACATGTCCATTGTCTTTTGGTGAAAGTCTCCATCTGCAGGGAGATTTTGGAGTTTTTAAAAAGTCAACAACAAAATGGCTTCCATGCCATTCAAATTTCAAACCCATTTTACCAATTGGACAGATTTTGTGTTTAAGATTAGTGTTTGAGCCAACCATTTTAATTCGGCTAAAAGATCATCATAATTCAACGGATGTTTATAGATTCCGTTCTTTACACGCACCCGACATTTCAAAACGTTCCTTTATCCGTGGTGAAAGGGAGAAACAGTCTGACTAGATGCTACAGTTATTTTGGTGTTCTGTAATTCGATCCAGGGAATTCATCCCTTTTTACGTGAGTTTTCTCATTTACTGAGGTTTTTATTTGAGACTGAGAATTAACTTGAGTTCAAAATGGTTAGTATCGTATAGTATGAGTATAATTTAAAAAATCTGTTCCTGCCCAAGTTTTCCAAGTGTTGACGACCAGTCCATGACTTCTGAAGGAATGAATTTATGACTGACAGATTTGGTGACGTGACAAAGATGCGCTAAAAAATTAACCTTAGAGGACTTCGGAATACTGCAGAGAAATATAGGTTTAGCAACGATCTGACAAATAGAGTTGTATATGGGTAAATTTGAAGTTCATTTTGGCAGAAAGAATAGCAGTTTTGTTTTTATTGAGGGAGATTGCATTGCTCTGAGATAGAGTGGAATCTGGTTATCCTCGTGCACGAATCACAAAATGATCGTGTACAGACACGTTAAGTAATTTGGAAAGCAATTAAATGTTTTCATTTTATCATGAGGGAATTTAAGCACAAAATTAGGGATCACTGGTGAGCCAATATCTTGAACGATATTCTCTGTATTGGTCAGTGTATTTCAAGGATGGAAGTAAATATATTAGATGCAGTTCAGAGCAGATTTACCAGAATAACACCAAGACTAAGTGACTTGTCTTACAAGGAAAATTTGCACAGACAAGGCTTGCATCAGTTGGTGTTTAGGGAAGGAAGAGGCAATGTGTTTGAAACAAAAAAAAACTGATGATTTGGACAGGGTAGACAAGGAGACAATGTTTCCTCCTGTCGAAGAGACTAAAATGAAGGGCGAGTGTCTAAAGGGCAGTGGTTGTCAATTTAAAACAGTGATTTTTTAAAATCTCTCAAAATGTAGGTATTCTTTGGAGTTCTCTTCCAGAAAAGATGGTAAAAGCAGAGCTCTGGAGCATTGTAAATGCAAAGATAAATAGATACTTGTTGAGGGAGAGGAGGTGAAAGGTCATTCGGAGAGGCAGGAATGTAGATTTGAAATTACGATCAGATGAGACAGAACCACATTGAATGCTTTACTCTTCTCTGTGGCAGGGGATGAGGCAGGTATGCTTTAAAGTGCCAAATTGGAGTTTCAGTGCAAAGTATTAACCAACTCAGTAATCAAGGCTTCAAATGCCAAAATCCTGAACCTTCAGATGTTTTTCAGCGGCTGAATGCAAATTGTAGATTCAAGCTTGTTTAAAATCACTTAGTTTGTGCTGTCTGACCAATTGCAGATATGGAAGCTTTGGCACCTCAGAGGCAGAAGAGATTCCAGTAATGGATTCAGTGAGCACAAAGTAAGATTTAATCTTATGTGTGACTTAATTAAGTTTCATCCAAAATACAACAATGTTAAAAAACCTGCTGGCACTTCCTGTAAGATCTGTGGAGGGCCTTCATCCCACAGCCATGCAGCAAACACTAGACATCAGCAGTCACACGAACAAAGTTGCTTGATTGTATCAAAAATCTATGCAGATTTTGTTTGTTTGAAAAGTTGTATCAACAGAAAAGATCCAAAAGTGTTCAGTGAAAAATTGCATATCCATTCACTATTCAGATCTCCATTTGTCGCCAAACATTTAAATAGCTGAACTCTGAATTAAGGATACAACATGTCGAAGAATTGAGGTTCCTACCTCCCCACCTACCCTCAGTCTGCCTGTGGTATCTTTCAAATCTCCTGTGAAGGTTTTGAAGAAAAACCTACTCCCAGTACATCTGGAGGGTGATCTATTTATAAAAACAGTTGACCAAAGAATGAAATCGAGGCAGAATTGCAGTCTTTTCTTTGCTGTCATTACGGTTGGTAATGCTGAGCTTACACAAAAGAGATTTGCAGGCCGATGTCCACTGTTGGAGTTGTGGAACTCTCATATTTGCAAGACAGACAGACACAAGTGGCTTTCAGCTGGTGACGTGATTCATCCCCAGTGAGTCATTAAACCAGCTACTTTGCCCACCGCTGACAATACAGTATAATGGTACAGAAGAGAGTTCAGCTTTCCTCCTGAACTTGCCTCCACTTTGCCACGAATGTCAAGTCTCAGGCCAAGGCCAGTTGACTCGGGACATCCAGCCCTGTATGTCGAAACACTATCTGAAGTATTTCATCGGAAAGTTGGTTGCCTTTCTATATTTGGGCCTGGAGCTCTTTGTTTGAGATATTATCCGACTTTGCAACAAATATAAAATGATGAAGAAATGGATCTGATACATCTGTCTCGCTCTCTCTCTCTCTCTTTACTTCCACACCCCAGTCTCACGGTCTTATCCTGCAAACTGCAGTGAAGGGCTTTGTGGAGACAAATCACCATATTCTGTAGTTGCGTCTTGACCTGTTGTTACAAAATTAGCAGTCAATGGCTCAAAATACGGACTCAATGTCTTTCAGGTGTATGAAGATAATTTTATTGTGGACGGAGATGTTCGCTTAAATTTACTTGATAAAACTTTTATGACCATTGGCAGAATACCTGACAGTGCAAACAACAAGGTAGATGGGAAACCATGCACTCTAAAATCTATCATGAAAGAATAAATTTGAATACAATAAGCGGTTAAGGTTTTGCTTTATTCAGAGTACAAGGTACACAAAGGAAACTGCCAATGTGTGAACAATTACTGGGTGCAAGTGTTTGTTTAAAATGACATTCTTCACAACTAATTTCAGCAGCGGGATCAGTGATAACATTCCGAGCTGTGAGGAGCTTGAAAATCCAATCCCTCCAGAGACAGTTACAGAGATCAGTAAGTAAATATTGATCCAATGTGTGAGGAAATGATGCTTTAATCAGAATACAACTACGTGAAGGGCAATTGCTGGAGGTCTGGCATTTTCAGGAACATTATTTCGAGACTTTTTCCTGAAACTTAGCAGCATCTGTGGAGAGAAAGCAGAGTGGACGCTTTGAGTTAAGGTTTCCCTGTTCAGAACTTTGCATCTCTGAAGACGTGTCGCTTGGCTCACCTTGAACTCTGTTTTCTGTCTGCTGATGCTGCAAAACCTGTAGAGTTTCTCCAGCAACGTCTGCCTTTCTTTCAGATTTTCTGCGTCCGTAGTTTGTTTTTACATTAAAGAAACAGTTGGCTGTTGTTCTAATATTTGCTCTGTTCTTCGTGTTGTAAGAAGAAATTTTAGATGGAAGCGTGTGGTTCATGCTACAGGCCTTCTGCTGGAACTGCAACCTGGAGGCCTTGGCCGATTCCAGCGGTAACCAATCCAGAGATTGCTGCCGGCGTTACTCACCAGTTGACGGTTTGGCTCAGTTTTGACAGCTGCTAGTCCAGTGAAGGGGATGGCAGATCAGCATCTTTCTCTGCCCTACTGTTAATGCTGATTGTCACTGAGGTTGTGTAAGTGGGCACCATCAGGGAACTGAGGGAGGCAGTCCTTAGAAGTCAAGGAGAGTCCAGGTGTCAAAGAGAACTGGTCCATGTCAACATAGCTTTGCAATGTGTAGGTGGCAAACTCCCTCCCTGCCATTATCCTAATACTCCCGCCTCCCATTTAAATGCCAGTGAATGATTGGGCATGCATTAACACACGATCTTTAATGGAACATTTCTTTTCCAAACATTGGACTGTGCACTGCCGGTAAATATATTGAAAAATTTGACTCTCTAACTCTATTTCCAATGTTATTACAATCCCCACCTCCCCCCGTTGCCCAAAAAAAGACCGTGGTGTTTTGAAAACGTGTGAAAGTTGAAATTACTTCTTTCTTGCAACTTCCCCAGCTTCTCTTCCAGACTCAAAACCTGTCACTTTCAAACCACCTTTTAATGCTTGGAGGTGAAAAACAAATCTCGATCTATTGTAGTTACATACATCAGAAATGTCGCCTGTTTAACAAACCCAGTTGATAAGCACTTGAAAACTTGGGAGAGCTTGTCATCTGAAGAGTGGTTGAGGGTTTTGGTTCTGTTCAGGATGGAGTTTAGAAGGATGGGAGGGAATGTCATTGAATCTTTCAGAATACTGAGAGACCTGGAAGGATTGAACATGGAATAGAGAAGATGTTTCCACTAGTAGGAGAGATTAGGACATGCCGGCGCAGTCGTGGAGTGAAGAGACCAACATTTAGAACTAAGGTAAGAAAGAATTTCTTCAGTCAGGGAGTTGCTCATCTGTGGAAAACATTGCAGAAAGCCATCGAGGCCAAGTCATTAGGTGTACTTAAGATATATAGAGAGAAGGGTTCTTGATTAATAAGAGGATCAAGGGTACCAGAAGAAGACTGGCAATTGGGCTTGAGAAACATCACAGTCAGAATTGAATGGCAACGCAGACTCAGCAGGTCGAATGAGCTAATTCTGCCCCTATATCTTATAGTCTTATGGATCCACACTAAATACTTCAATGTTCGTTTTGGGAGTAAGCCATTTCTGGGAGCAAGTGCTTGTTTACAATGTCTTTAATTTTTTGCCTTATATAGTCAGGAAGGCAAATGCAATGTTGGCATTTATTTTGAATGTAAAAACAGGGCTGTACCTCTGAGGCTTTGTAGGGCTCTGTTCAGGTCATACTTGGAGTGCTGCGTGCAGATTTGTGTCCTATATCTCAGGAAGGATGTACTGTCCCTTGAATGGGTTCAGAGGAGATTCACGACAGTTGTCCCAGGAATGGAAAGTGAAACATATAGGCAACGCTTGCGGAATCCCGAACGATACTCATTGGAGTTTAGAAGGATGAGGGGTGATCTAATTGAAACTTTCAGAATACTGAATGGCCTGGACAGAGTGGATGTTGGGAAGATGCTTCCATTGATAGGAGAGACGAGGACTCGAGGGCACGGCCTTAGAATAAAGAGGAGACCTTTTCAATTTGAGATTTGGAGAAACATCTTCAGCCAGAGAGTGTTGAATCTCTGAAATTCACTGCCACAGAAGGCTGTGGAGGCCAGGACATTTAAAACTGAGACAGATAGGTTCCTGATTATCAAGGGGATCAAGGGCTATCGGGAAAAAGCAGGGGAATGATTTTGAGGAACTTATCACCCATGACTGAATGGCAGAACAGATTCAATGGGCTGAATGGCCTAATTTCTGCTCCTATGTCTGATGATCTTATGGTCTTTATGAATTGCAGGTCCAAAACCTTTGATGGCCCAAACTCTGAGAAAGATGAAGAACCAAGTTCACCAAAAGCGACTGCAGAAATCTCAAAGTATGTTTCATCCTTCTGTGCTTCATTCATAATACATAATATGAAAAGAAATTGCTGTGAATATAGTAGCTCTTGAAAGATTATGTCACCATTCGAGATGATAAAAATCACATTAAAGAAACAGCTTTACTCCCTCTGCGGCCATTGCCAGTAATGAAATCAATGACACATTTCAGCCTTTGATCCACAGAAAACACTCAAAAATGTTCAGTGAAAAATTGGTTGGCCCTCAACATCCAGAGCTTGGTGGTTTTACTTGCAACAATGCTAAACTGCGAAACCACCCACCTCCCCTCAAATGCACCAGCCTATGTAACTGGAGTGACCTACATATTTTCTCTGAAAATTTGGAAAGCAAACCATCTAGTGTAGTCATTCGTCAGGACTTTGACCAAATGTGGACTTGAAATACAGAGCATTTTGGGATTCAGTATTTATTTTCAGTGTTTATAAGTCAGTTGTAGATGCAAATCCTTTCCTTAATTTGTGTTTCATGAGCACTTGCAGCTGCATATATTTTGGCCGTATAGATTGTCGGGTGGGTGGGAATCAAAGTTTGCCAGGCATCTGTGTAACCATGAGGAAGCAAGGTTGATCGGAAATAATTTTGATGTGTTTTAATTCTGCTTCATTTGGAATGCAGCAGTGTGAAAAGGGAATGATGGAGAATCATTGATTTCAAATTTTTTGTTGCAATGTAATGAATGCCACTGCAGACGAGAGCAGTCACATTAGAGTGTCTGCTGGGCTGCCTCCCTGGAAAATTTATAACAGAGACAGTTGCCTTAAATGATAGCATCACCGTTGAAGCATCCAAAACACTGAGATGGGAAATTGTTTTCAGATCAATATTGAGGTTATATTTCTGGACAATGTGGCTCTGGTAAAAATACTAAAGAAATGGGTTCATCTCCTTTACCCCACCTCAGCACTTCTCTGTGTTCCTCCTTCCTGCTTCAGCTGCACCCTCCCCACAAACTTCCTCCAAGTTCATTGAAGTGTCCTCCAAACGTCTGTGACATTTGAAGAAATATGTCTTCAATTAAGAATGTGACCGGCTCCCCGTGTCTGAGCCTTGGTATTTCTCCCATACAATATTGCCATTGAATAATTTGCATTTTTAATTATCTAAGTTGGCCATCTGCCATGTGTATCCATGGAGTCAGGCGCTTTCCCAAGTCAGAGACCTGGAATTAATCCTGAGCTTATTCTGTCCAAATATTTAACTAAACTCAGAACTGTTAAAGGAGCAGGAAAGAAAAATGATTGTTTTTTCAGCAAAACAGCCACTGGTGACTAATCTGACCTTAAGCTTCAGTGAATTTGAGCAATGACAAATTCCTACATCAGTGTTCCAAATCAAACTTTGAGTTACAAGCTGTGCTTGTGAGGGTTGAATTGTCAATAGTCTGTAAAGCGCTTGAGTTTCTTTGTCAGTGATGAGGAAGTTAAACTTAAATCCTCTCTTTTGGGATGTTTGTTGTCTGTCCCAGTGCAGAGGTTCTTTATTTGACCTCTTTACTCCTCATCTACCCACTGGCTCCCCCTCACAGCCAAAATAAGATAAGTGCCAGAAACTAAAAATGTGATCATGTGCACAAGTAAAATGATTTATTTGGTGTTTTGTGACCAGTTGCAGCTGTGAAAATGTTGACATGTCACACTGTGTAGTGGGTGGAAACCTAAGTTTGTCAGACACTGAAGGAGTAATTGACAAGTAAATTTGATGTGACGACAGATTAAACCTGTTGTTCAGTATTTGGGATCTAACACTGTGAAAGGAAACTGTTGGGATTTGCTGTAGGATTATGTCAGGGTTGCCTCAGGAAGATACCCCAATTGGCAGTGCAGTGAGCACCAATCCAGACAATAGCAATCACATGAAGCAACTGCTTCACTGCTTCTGCAATGTTTGGCTTACTTTAAGAGATGGAATAATGTTGAATTAGCATAAAGCATTCAAAGCTTTTCAATGGTAGACTGAATTTTGCTTGTCTTTCAGCATCAAGTTCTTGCACAGCGCAGAAACGGCTTTCAACAAGGGTGGAATACTAAAGAAATGATTTTCTCTTCTTTTTGCCCTGCTCTGTCTCTTCCAACCTCCACCCCAGCACTGCCTCAGTATGAAGGCCTGTGGGCATCCTGTGGAAGTCAAAAGAAACCCTCTCTCAAGACTGTGATTTTTTGTTGTTGAATTGGGTTGGATTTAATTCTGGACGAGTTTGCCTGTTCTAAATTACTGAATTTGTTCTCTTTGATCAATTGCAGTTCTGGAAATGTTGACAGTGCAAATGGTGAGGAAAATGGAAGTTGTGGTTCTTCAGGAACCAGCGAAATAATTGCTGAGTAAGTTTAATTGCATGCATGACAAAGTGAATCATTATTCAGAATATGACAAAGCGGTAGGAAATAGCTGGGGAGCTAGCAGTTTGTGCGATGCTATACAGCCATCAAATGGTAATAGCCCAGAGACAATGATTTGATGTTTGTACCAGCTCTCAAAGAGGGATTTGCCTACGTTCACTCCTAAGTTCTTTTACTGTGTAATACTGCGAAACTTCTCCTTTCGAAAATTGTAGTTCACTTTTGAAGACCGCAATTGAAGCTGCATCCACCACACTATTCGGCAGAGCTTTCCAGTTCCTGAATAGGCTATTGAAAAAAAAATTCCTTGTCACCATTATAATAAAATGTGAGGCTGGATGAACACAGCAGGCCAAGCAGCATCTCAGGAGCACAAAAGCTGACGTTTCGGGCCTAGACCCTTCATCAGAGAGGGGGATGGGGGGAGGGAACTGGAATAAATAGGGAGAGAGGGGGAGGCGGACCGAAGATGGAGAGTAAAGAAGATAGGTGGAGAGGGTGTAGGTGGGGAGGTAGGGAGGGGATAGGTCAGTCCAGGGAAGACGGACAGGTCAAGGAGGTGGGATAAGGTTAGTAGGTAGCTGGGGGTGCGGCTTGGGGTGGGAGGAAGGGATGGGTGAGAGGAAGAACCGGTTAGGGAGGCAGAGACAGGTTGGACTGGTTTTGGGATGCAGTGGGTGGGGGGAAGAGCTGGGCTGGTTGTGTGGTGCAGTGGGGGGAGGGGATGAACTGGGCTGGTTTAGGGATGCAGTGGGGGAAGGGGAGATTTTGAAACTGGTGAAGTCCACATTGATACCATATGGCTGCAGGGTTCCCAGGCGGAATATGAGTTGCTGTTCCTGCAACCTTCGGGTGGCATCATTGTGGCAGTGCAGGAGGCCCATGATGGACATGTCATCAAGAGAATGGGAGGGGGAGTGGAAATGGTTTGCGACTGGGAGGTGCAGTTGTTTGTTGCGAACTGAGCGGAGGTGTTCTGCAAAGCGGTCCCCAAGCCTCCGCTTGGTTTCCCCAATGTAGAGAAAGCCGCACCGGGTACAGTGGATGCAGTATACCACATTGGCAGATGTGCAGGTGAACCTCTGCTTAATGTGGAATGTCATCTTGGGGCCTGGGATGGGGGTGAGGGAGGAGGTGTGGGGACAAGTGTAGCATTTCCTGCGGTTGCAGGGGAAGGTGCCGGGTGTGGTGGGGTTGGAGGGCAGTGTGGAGCGAACAAGGGAGTCACGGAGAGAGTGGTCTCTCCGGAAAGCAGACAGGGGTGGGGATGGAAAAATGTCTTGGGTGGTGGGGTCGGATTGTCAATGGCGGAAGTGTCGGAGGATAATGCGTTGTATCCGGAGGTTGGTAGGGTGGTGTGTGAGAACGAGGGGGATCCTCTTGGGGCGGTTGTGGCGGGGGCGGGGTGTGAGGGATGTGTCACGGGAAATGCGGGAGACGCGGTCAAGGGCGTTCTCAATCACCGTGGGGGGGGAAGTACCATTGGTTCTTTTTGCTGATCATCTTAAATCAGTGTCCTTTTCTCCTAAAGCCTTCTGTCACAAGGGACCGATTGTTCTTCTCCATTCTAACCAAATCCCTTATGATTTTGAACACTTTTAAAATCACTTCTTAGTTTTCTCCAAGAGCTGCCTGAGCTTCTTCAGCCTCTCCACAGGGCTGTCTAGTTTGTCATCTCTGGTAATATTTTTTGTGAATGATTTGTGCACCCTCTCAAATCCCTTCCTGAAGTGTGGTTGGTAAACACCAGAGTTGAGGGGAAATCAGGAGGTTTTTGTTTAATCATGATTAGTCAGAACATATTTGTTTTTCATACAATGCTCCAATTTTTAAAGTTCAGAATCCTGATGATATCTTCAACCTGCACTACGACTTCTATAATTTGTGCGCACACACACGCTTTATATCGAGTATCAGACATGGATCATTTCAGGAAGCACCATATCATAAGATATTTATTTTGGCTCCAGAAGCGAGGAAGGAACAATCCAGAATAATTTTGATTTGGAGGAGGTCCAACTTCAAAAGGAGCAAGAAGGCGTTTGAAGCAAGTAAATTTCAACACAAGTTTCGGCAAAACTGCAATGAAACAGCAGTCTGTCTTACAGCAGGAGGTTGTTTAGTGACAGTCTCAGAGTGTTCCCACAAGCAGGAGAGAGTGGCAAATGGTACAAATGATGAGGATTATTGATGGCTCCAATGTGTACCGAGTTAAATATAGGTACTTCAGAAGGGAAGTGTAGAAGGAAAGGAGACTGGCAAACATTTTCAGGTGCCTTGCAGCATTCAGTAATCTCTTGCTAAATGTGGATTTGCATGCATAAGAGATTTAAAGGACCCACAAAATATTGTGCCATATTAATGCAGTCAGAATGATTTCACGGGCAATACACAACTGTTCTAATTTTCAAAATGAAAAGAAAAGAGATGTGGAAATCCAGTGTGTGACGTTCATTCTGCTTCCCCGACATTTACATTAGATTTTATTTTCTCGAAGATGAACTTGTAACTATTTTGGGCTCTCCCATTTCCTGCAGGAATCCTTGACGACATCCTGTGATGAACTTGTTTGTTTACAACAAGGCAAAGCAGTCCTTCAGCTCTCCTGTTTTGTGTCCCTATCCCCTTCCAATATCCCTGATCCCAAATGGTGGCACAAATCATGATTAAGCACCCCGCTAGTGGTTTGGGACAAAAGTGAATAAAACATACTCACAAAACACAATACAGAGACAGGTGGCAAAGTATTTATGATTAAGTTTTCGCAATAATGAAGTGATTTTGACCCAGTACATCACAAAGTTTAATAAGTGCGGTGAATGTGTTAGGACAATGACGAGACCTTGAGATTAAGGATAAAATGTAACGTTGACTTCTTTCAATGATTTTTATGTAGTTTGGAGCTTCCTGAAACAATGTTTGGGATGTCTAAGTTTCTGCATGTAGTGAATGGAAGAGTGCTATTTTAATTGAAAAAAATCTATCAATTTCTGTAAGTCTGTGTTGGGCATAACAATAAAAGTTTGGAAGCTGAATGCAGTATGAGGAGCCTTTGTGCAAAACTGAAATGTTGGTCAAATGAATGTCTGTTTACCACTGAAATATGCAAGAGTACCGCAATTCTTTAATAATGGGTTGCATATTTTTCAAATGACATCAGTGATGGTTTCTCTTGTCACCTCAGTTTTTTTTAATACATTAGTTTTCTGAATGTTGGTGAGTATTTAACAGTTTATGCAATTCACAAATGTTTTTTTGGGGTAACTGATCAAAACTCAGTTCAGAGACGAAGCGATTCTCACCACTGCTGACCTTCAATTGATGTGCCTCTGACATTATAGGGACAGCCCGGGCATGAAAAGTTTCCCAAATGTGCTATGCTTATAAAATTTGAGAAGATCAGCAAATAACCAGAGGTGATTAGATTTTTCTTCAAAGCAGTAAGCTAATGAGCTGGCTTGCATGAACCCAATGGATTGCAGAAATGATCCAGCTGGTCCTTTCAAAAGTGAATTTGGGTTTCTCTTTTTGCCTGTGGCCAAAATATTCTCTTTCTTTGCCCAATTAAATAAATGTTCCAGCAGAATAATTCCAGCAATAAGCTTTTGAGTTTTAAAGAAAAAGATGACCCATACTTGCCCTCGAATTTTAAACATGACAGCTCACTCATGTGTCTCACATTATCTCTCAGAGGTTCAATAGTGCATAAAGATTCTTCGCAGGTTATTACTTTCTTATTTGCTTTTGTGATGTGCCTGTAGTCATCTTAGATGATGGTATTCTTTTAAATGTCAAGCGAAAAATTTGTAAAACGAAGGAATCTCAGCAAAATGTGGTTTGTTGAAATTTGAGGAGGTTGGTTCTCATTAAGCTCTGAGATAGTTCTGGTTAAGACAATCATCTGTTATATTTACTATCTCCTCCTTTTACAGTGTAACTGTTTATTACTTTGGCTGCTTAGATCACTGGCTTGTCTGTTGTCTTTTGGTGAATGTTTCCATTTGCAGGGAGATCCTTGCGAGATTTTAAAAAGTCAACAACAAAATGGCTTCGATGCCGTTCGAAAGTTCAAATCCATTTTACTAATTGGACAGATGTTGTGTTTAAGATTCGAGTTTGAGTCAACCATTTGAATTCGGCTAAAAGATCATCATAATTCAATGGATGCTAATAGTATCCATTCACCTTACACACATCCTACATTTCAAGATTTTCCTATATCCGTAGTGAAAGGGAGAAACAGGCTGACGAGATGCTACAGTTATTTTAGTTTTCTGTAATTAGATCCAAGGAATTCATCCCTTTTTGCATGAGTGTTCTCATTTACTTAGGTGTTTATTTGAGACAGAGAATTAACTGGAGCTCAAAATTGTTCGGATCACATAATTTCAATATAATTTTAATAATCTGTTTCTGGCCAAGTTTTCGAAGTATTGACGAACAGTCGATGACTTACGAAGGAATGAATTTATGGCTGACAGATGTGCTGAAGAGACAAAGATGCATTAAAAAATTAACCTCAGAGGACATTGGAATACTGCAGAGAAAGAGAGGTTGAGCAAGTAGTCAAAGATCTGACAAAGACAGTTGTACATGGGTAAATTTGAAGTCCATTTTGGCAGGAAGCATAGCAGTTTTTTTTTGTTGAAGGAGATTGCATAGCTCTCAGATACAGTGGATTCTGGGTATCCTCGTGCATGAATCACAAATTGCTTATGTACAGATACATTAAGTAATTAGGAAAGGGAATAAATGTTTTCATTTAATCATGAAGGAACTTAAACACAAAATTAGGGATCACTGGTGAGCCCATATCTTGAATGTTTTTCTTTGTGGTGGTCAGCCTTATTTAAGGATGGAAGTAAATGTATGAGAGGCAGTTCAGAACAGGTTTACCAGAATAATACCGAGACTAAGTGACTTGCCTCACAAGGAAAATTTGTACAGACAAGGCTTGCATCAGTCGGTGTTTAGGGCAGAAGGCGCAAGGTGATTGAAAAAAAAACCTGAGCATTTGTACAGGGTAGATATGCAGACGGTGTTTCCACTTACAGAAGAGACTAGAATGAAGGGCAGTGTCTAAAATTCACTGGTTGTCAACTTAAAACAGTGGTTTTTAAAAATATCTCAAAATGTGGGTATTCTTTTAAGTTTTCTTCCTGAAAAGATGATAAAAGCAGAGCGCTGGAATACTGTAAATGCAAAGATAAATAGATACTTGTTGAGAGCAAGGGAGTGAAAGGTCACTCAGATAGGCAGGAATGTAGATTTGAAGTTACAATCAGATGAGACAGAACCACATTGAATGTTTTACTCTTCTCTGTTGTATGGGATGCGGCAGGTATGCTGTAAAATTCCAAATTGGAGTTTCAATGTAATGTTTTAACAAACTCGGTAATCAAGGCTTCAAATGCCGAAATCCCGAACCTTCAGATGTTTTTCAGTGGCTGAATGCAAATTGTAGATTAAAGCTTGTTTAAAATCACTTAGTTTGTGCTGTCTGACCAATTGCAGACATGGAAGCTTTGACACTTCAGAGGCAGAAGAGATTCCAGTAATCGATTCAGTGAGCACAAAGTAAGCTTTACTCTAATGTGTGACTTAATCAAGTTTCATCCAAAATACAACAATGTTAAAAAACCTGCTGGCACTTCCTGTAAGATCTGTGGAGGGCCTTCATCCCACAGCAATGCAGCAAACACTAGACAGCAGCAGTCACATTAACAAAGTTGCTTGATTGTATCAAAAATCTACACAGATTTTGTTTGTTTCAAAAGAAAAGCTGTATCAACAGAAAAGATCCAAAAGTGTTCAGTGAAAAAAAGTGCACATCCATTCACTATTCAGATCTTCATTTGTCGCCAAACATTTAGATAGCTGAACTCTGAATTAAGGATACAACATGTTGAAGAATTGAGGTTCCTACCTCATCCCCTACCCTCAGTCTGCCTGTGGTGTCTTTCAAATCTCCTGTGAAGGTTTTGAAGAAAAACCTGCTGCTGTCCATGAACACACTAAATCTGGAGGGTGATCTTTTTTCATAAAAACAGTTGACAAAAGGATGAAATAGAGGCAGAGCTGCAATCTTTTCTTCGCTGTCATTACAATTGTCATTGCCGAGCTTATAGAAAAGAGATTTGCAGGCCACTGTCCACTGCGGGAGTTGAGGAACTCTAATATTTACCAGAGAGACAGACAGACACAAGTGGCTGTCAGCTGGTGACGTGATTCATGCCCAGTGAGTCATTAAACCAGCTACTTTGCCCACCGCTGACAATACAGTATAATGGTGCAGAAGAGAGTTCAGCTTTCCTCCTGAACTCCCCTCCACTTTGCCAAGAATTTCATGTCTCAGGCCAAGGCCAGTTCACTTGGGAAATTCAGCCCTGTATGTAGAGACAGTATCTGAAGCTCTTCACTGGAAAGTTGGTTGCCTTTCTATATTTGGGCCTGGAGCTCATTGTTTGAGATATTTTTTAGACTTTGCAACAAATATAAAATGTTGAAGAAATGGATTTGTTGCATCCTTCTCCCTCTCTCTTTACTCCAGTCTCATGGTCTAATCTTGCAAACTACCGTTGAGGGTTTCGGGGAGACCAATGACCATATTCTGTAGTTGCGTCTTGACCCGTTGTTAGAAAATTAGCTGTCAATGGCACAAAATGCCGACTCAATGTCTTTCAGGTGTATGGAGATAATTTTCTTGTGGATGTGGCTGTTTGCTCAAATTTACCTGATAACACTTTAAGGACCATTTGCAGATCACCTGACAGTGCAAACTACAAGGTAGATGGGAAACCTTGCACTCTAAAATCTGTCATGAAAGAGTAAGTTTGAATACAATAAGTGGTTAAGGTTTTGCTTTATTCAGAGTACAAGGAATACAAAGGAAACTGCCGATGAGCTAAGAATTACTGGGTACAAGTATTTGTTTAAAATGACATTCTTCACAACTAATTTCAGCAGCGGGAACAATGCTAACATTCTGACCTGTGAGGAGCTTGAAAATCCAATTCCTTCAGAGACAGTTGCAGAGATCAGAAAGTAAGTATTGATCCAATGTGTGAGGAAATGATGCTTTAATCAGAATACAACTATGTGAAGGGCAACTGCTGGAGGTCTGGCATTTTCAGGAGCATTACGTAGAGTCTATCTCCCGAAACTGAGCAGCATCTGTGGAGAGAAAGCAGAGTGGGCGCTTTGAGTTAAGGTTCCCCTCTTCAGAACTTCACATCTCTGAAGAAGTGTCACCTGGCTTCACTTGAACTCTGTTTTCTGTCTGCAGATGCTGCAAAACCTGTAGAGTTTCTCCAGAAACATCTGCTTTTCTTTCAGGTTGTCGGTGTCCGTAGTTTGTTTTTTTTACATTAAAGAAACAGTTGGCTGTTGTTCTAATATTTGCTCTGTTCCTAGTGTTGTAAAAAGAAATTTTAGATGGAAGCTTGTGGTTCTTGCTTCAGGCCTTCTGCTGGAACTGCAACCTGGAGGCCTTGGCCGATTCCAGCAGTAACCAATACAGAGATTGCTGCCGGCGTTACTCACCAGTTGACGGTTTGGCTCAGTTTTGACAGCTGCTGGTCCAGTGAAGGGGATGGCAGATCAGCATCTTTCTCAGCCCAACTGTTAATGCTGATTGTCACTGAGGTTGTGTATGTGGACGCCATCAAGGAAATGAGGGAGGCAGTCCTTAGAAGTCAAGGAGAGTCCAGGTGTCAAAGAGAACTGACCCATGTCAATATAGCTTTGCAATGTGTTGGTGGAAAACTCCCTCCCTGCCATTATCCTAATCCTCTCACCTCCAATTTAATTGCCAGTGAATAATTGGGCATGCATTAACACACGGTCTTTAATGGAATGTTTCTTTTCCAAACATTGGACTATGCAATGCAGGTAAAAGTATTGAAAAACTTGACTCTCCAACTCTCTGCTTTCCAATGTTATTACATGCCCCACCTCCCCCCATTGCCCCAAAATAAACAGACGGTGGTGTTCTGAAAACTTGTGTGAAAGGTGAAATTCCTTCTTCCTTGCAGCTTCCCCCCAGCTACTCTTCCAGACTCAATCACAATCACTTGTATACCACCAGTTCAAGCTTGGAGGTGAAAAACAAATCTCGATCTATTGTAGTTGTATACATCAGAAATGTTGCCTGTTTAACAAATCCAGTTGATAAGTACTTGAAAACTTGAGAGGGCTTCTCATTTGAAGAGTGGTTGAGAGTTTTGGTTCTGTACAGGATGGAGTTTAGAAGGATGGGTTGGAATTTCATTGAAACTTACAGCATACTGAGAGGCCTGGAAGGATTGCATGTGGAACGGAGAAGATGTTTCCACGAGTAGGAGAGATTAGGACATGCGGGCACAGTCGTGGAGTGAAGAGACCAACCATTAGAACTCAGGTCAGAAAGAATTTCTTCAGTCAAGGAGTGGCTAATCTGAGGAAAACATTGCAGAAAGCCATGGAGGCCAAGTCATTAGGTCTATTTAAGATAGAGAGAGAGAAGCGTTCTTGATTAATAAGAGAATCAAGGTTTCGAGAAGAAGGCTGGAAATTGGGCTTGAGAAAGATCTCAGCCAGAATCGAATGGCAAAACAGACTCAGTGGGCCGAAGGAGCTATTTCTGCCCCCATATCTTACGGTCTTATGGATTCCACATGAAACTTTTCAATGTTCGTTTTGTAAGGAAGCCATTTATGGGCGCAAGTGCTTGTTTACAATGTCTTTAATTTTTGCCTTATATAGTCAGGAAGGCAAATGTAATGTTGGCATTTATTTTGAAAGGACTTGAATGTAACAGCAGGGCTGTACCTCTGAGGCTTTATGAGGCTCTGGTCAGGCCATACTTGGAGTACTGCGTACAGACTTGGGCCCCGTATCTCAGGAAGTATGCACTGTCCCTGGAACGGGTTCAGAGGAGGTTCATGAGAAAGGTCCAGGGAATGGAAAGCTTAAAATATGAGGAACGTTTGAGGACTCTGAGACTACACTCATTGGAGATTAGATGGATGAGGGGTATCTAATTGAAACTTTCAGAATACTGAATGGCCTGGACAGAGTGGATGTTGGGAAGATGCTTTCATTGGTAGGAGAGACTAGGACCCAAGGGCCCACATTTAGAATAAAGAGGAGATCTTTTCAATTGGAGATTTGGAGAAACTTCTTCAGCCAGAGAGTGTTGAATCTGTGAATGTCACTGCCACAGAAGGCTGTGGGGGCCAGGTCATTGAGTATATTTAAAACTGAGACAGATTATCAAGGGGTTTAAGGGTTATGGGGAGAAAGCAGGAGAATGGTGTTGAGGAACTTATCACACATGACTAAATGGCAGAACAGACTCAATGGGCCGAATGGCCTAATTTCTGCTCCAATGTCTGATGGTCTTATGGTCTTAATGAATTGCAGGTCCAAAACCTTTGACAGCCCAAACTCTGATAAAGTTGAAGAACCAAGTTCACCGAAAGCAACTGCAGAAATTTCAAAGTAAGTTTCATCCTTCTGTGCTTCATTCGTAATACATAACATGAAAAGAAATTGCTGTGAATATAGTAGCTCTTGAAAGATTATGTCGCCATTCGAGACGATAAAAATCACATTAAAGAAACAGCTTTATTCCCTCCGAGGCCATTGCCAGTAATTAAATCAATGACACATTTCAGCCTTTGATCTATAGAAAACATTCAAAAATGTTCAGTGAAAATTTGATTGGCCCTGAACATCCAGAGCTTGGTGGTCTAACTTGCAACAATGCTAAACTGCGAAACCTCCCACCTCCCGTCAAATGCACCAGCCTATGTAACTGGAGTGATCTACATATTTTCTCTGAAAATTTGGAAAGCAAACGATCTAGTGTAGTCATTCATCTGGACTTTAACCGAATGAGGACTTGAAATACTGAGCATTTTGGGCTTCAAAATTGATTTTCAGTGTTTATAAGTCAGTTGTAGATGCAAATCCTTTTCTTAATTTGTGCTTCATGAGCACTTGCAGCTGCAGATATTTTGGCCGTATAGATTGTCGGATGGGTGGGAATCAAAGTTTGCCAGGCATCTGTGTAACCATGAGGAAGCAAGGTTGATCGAAAATAATTTTGATGTGTTTTAATTCTGCTTCATTTGGAATGCAGCAGTGTGAAAAGGGAATGATGGGGAACCATTGATTTCTTCAAAATTTTTAGTGCAATATGATGAGTGCCACTCCAGACTATAGCAGTCACAATAAAGTGTCTGCTGGGCTGCCTCCCTCGAAAATTTATAACAGAGACAGTTGTCTGAAATGATAGCGTCACCATTGAAGCATCCAAAACACTGAGATGGGAAATTGTTTTCAGATCAATATTGAGGTTGTCTTTCTGGACAATGTGGCTATGGTAAAATTGCTAAAGAAATGAGTTAATCTCCTCTACCCCACCTCAGCACTTCTCTGTGTTCCTCCTTCCTGCTTCAGCTGCACCCTCCCCACAAACTTCCTCCATGTTCATTGAAGTGTCCTCCAAATGTCCGTAACATTTGAAGAAATATGTCGTCAACTGAGAATGTAACCTGCTCCCCGTGTCCGAGCCTTGGTATTTCTCGCATACAATATTGCCATTGAATAATTTGCATTTTGAATTATCTAATTTGGCTTATTTTTTCCAGATCTTCAACTAAACTCAGAACTGTTAAAGGAGCAGGATAGAAAAATGATTTTTTTTTTCAGCAAAACAGCCAATGTTGACTAATCTGACCTTCAGCTTCAGTGAATTTGAGCAATGACAAATTCCTACATCAGTGCTCCGAATCAAACTTTGAGTTACAAGCTGTGCTTGTGAGGGTTGAATTGTCAATAGTCTGTAAAGAGCTTGTGTTTCTTTTTCAGAGATGAGGAAGTTAAACTTAAATCCTCTCTTTTGGGATGTTTATTGTCTGTCCCAGTGCAGAGGTTCTTTATTTGACATCTTTACACCTCATCTACCCACTGGCTCTCCCTCACAGCCAAAAATCCCAATGTTGATAAGAGTGCCAGAAATTAACATTATGATAATATGCATAAGTAAAATGATTTATTTGGTGTTTTGTGACCAGTTGCAGCTGTGAAAATATTGACATGTCACACTGTGTGGTGGGTGGAAACCTAAGTTTGTCAGAAACTGAAGGAGTAATTGACAAGTAAATTTGATGTGACGACAGATTAAACCTGTTGTATGGTATTTGACATCTCATACTGTGAAAGGAAACTGTTGGGATTTGCTGTAAGATTATGTCAGGGTTGCCTCAGGAAGATACCCCAATTGGCAGTGCAGTGAACACCAATCCAGACAATAGCAATCACATGAAGCAACTGCTTGACTGCTTCTGCAATGTTTGGCTTATTTTGAGAGGTGAGATAATGTTGAATTAGCATAAAGCTTTCAAAGCTTTTCAATGGTGGATTGAATTTTGCTTGTCTTTCAGTATCAAGTTCTTGCACAGCGCAGGAACGGCTTTCAACAAGGGTGAAATACTGAAGAAATGGTTTTCTCTCCGTATCGCCCTGCTCTGTCTCTTCCAACCCCCACCCCAGCACGCCCTCAGTATGAAGACCTGTGGGCATCCTGTGGAAGTCAAAACAATCCATCTCTCAAGACTGTGATTTTTTTGTGTTGAATTGAGTTGGATTTAATTCTGGATGAGTTTGCCTGTGCTAAATGCCTTATTTTTCCTCTTCGATCAATTGCAGTTCTGGAAATGTTGACAGTGCAAATGGTGAGGAAAATGGAAGTTGTGTTTCTTCAGGATCCAGCGAAATAATTGCTCAGTAAGTTTAATTGCATGCATGACAAAATGAATCATTATTCAGAATATGACAAAGCGGTAGGAAATAGCTGGGGAGCTAGCAGTTTGTGCAATGTTGTACAGCCATCAAATGGTAATAGCCCAGAGACAATGATTTGATAATGTTTGTACCAGCTCTCAAAGAGGGACTTGCCTACGTTCACTCCTAAGTCCTTTTACTGTGTAATATTGCGAAACCTCTCCTTTAGAAAATTGTAGCTCACTTTTGAAGACCTCATTTGAAGCTGCATCTACCACACTATTAGGCAGAGCTTTCCAGTTTCTAATGATGCTATTTTAAAAAAAAAAAATCCTTGTCACCATTGGTTCTTTTTGCTGATCATCTTAAATCAGTGTCCTTTTCTTCTTGAGCCTTCTGTCACAAGGAGCCGATTGTTCTTATCCATTCCAACCAAATCCCTTATAATTTTGAACACTTTTAACATCACTTCTTAGTCTTCTCCAAGAGCAGCCCAAGCTCCTTCAGCCTCTCCACAGGGCTGTCTAGTTTGTCATCTCTGGTAATATTTTTTGTGAATGTTTTGTGCACCCTCTCAAATCCCTTCCTGAAGTGTGGTTGGTAAACACCAGAGTTGAGGGGAAATCAGGAGGTTTTTGTTTAATCATGATTAGTCAGAACATATTTGTTTTTCATACAATGCTCCAATTTTTAAAGTTCAGAATCCTGATGATATCTTCAACCTGCACTACCACTTCTATAATTATTGTGCACACACATACACACACACTATCGATCAAATATCAGACATGGATCATTTCAGGAAGCACCATATCATAAGATATTTATTTTGGCTACAGAAAAGAGGAAGGAACAATCCAGAATAATTTTGATTTGGAGGATGTCCAACTTCAAAAGGAGCAAGAAGGCGTTTGCAGCAACTAAGGTTGAACGCAAGTTCAGGGAAAACTGCAATGAAACAATAGTCTGTCTTACAGCAGGAGGTTGTTTAGTGACAGTGTCAGAATGTTTCCACAAGCAGGAAATAGTGGCAAATGGTACAAACGATGAGGATTATTGATGACCCCAATGTGTACCGAGTTAATTATAAGTAGTTCAGAAGGGAAGTGTTGAACTAAATGATGCTGGCAGCTAATGTTAACAGGGAATCCGAATGTCGTCCTCCATTGTGAGCAGTGAAAGGGGCGCAAAAGTGGGGCTAATGGTCATAAATCCACTGTTTAATCTTCACAGATGTAAGGGCCTGGCTGAGATACTATTCAGAAGAAGTTGATGTCCAATTCACGATGAAAAGTAAATAGTTGAGACAAGGATGAGCTGAGGTTGGACAACATTTTAGAAATGTGAAAATAAAACAACTGCAAATGCTGGAAAACTGAAATGAAAATGGAAATTGCTGGAAAAGCTAAGCAGCAGCATCTGTGGTGAGAAAGCAGAGTTAACGTTTTTGAGTAATTTGAACCACTGAGCTTTAACAGCAATTTCTGCTTTGATTAGAATGGCTGGTTGTCCTTGGTGTTGGTAACTCAGAAGGAAGTGAATTGTAGACAACTGAGGATACTGAGAAAGAAAAAAAATAGCTTGAGGCTGCAGTGGCACTTTGTACAACAACCTAATGCTGTTTGAATACAGAGGTGGTATCAGAGGACTGGAGGATTACAACATGTACTGTGTTTATGTTCAAAAGTGCGTGGATAAATCCAGCAACTCGATTCATCTTATTGGTGGCACAGCATCACAGGAACTGTAATCCCAGTCTCAAGCAAGAATACTTGGGGAGCATCTGGGCTAACATTTTATGCTGACTCAGAAATCTTCACCATCTGGTGTGTAACCTGTTCAATAAAACCATCTGATGGAGGCTTGCAATTCTGAATCTTCAATTTTCATGGGTATGTTAATGGATTTAACTGAAGATGAAAGGGTTTGCTTGAGGTATTTTAAATTGTTCTTCATGTTCAGTTGCAGCTGTGAAAGCGTCGAGTCCAAACACTGTCCGAATTCTGATGAAATTCAGAATTTCAGTTCACCGAAGAAGGGAGCGATAGTCAAGAAGTGAGTTTGATCCAAAATGTGACCATGTTATGCTTCATTTGCAATACAGTAGTGTGTAAAGGGAATGGCTGGAGAGCTGGTGGCCATAGGTTGGATAATCAGAAATCTCTTCATGAAGGCAGAGATGTTTCCATGCTGTATGACTCTGTCAGACATACCACAGAAACAAAAACATGGATATCATTCCAGATCATGGCACATCGATGAAGAAACAGCTTCTGAGTTCTTTGCCTATTCTCTCCCTAATTCTGAGGAACAAGCAATACAAAGCACAAGCAGCAGTTGCATGTGAAGGTGTTGAGTTTATCTCAGACTGAAATTTCTGGACTAATAGCAAATGTAAGCTATTGAAGAAGTGGCTTCACTCCTTGCACCTGCTCCTTTCCCCTGTTACCACCAGCCACCACCACTGCTGGCAAGCTGCTTTGGCCCTCAAGGGCATTCCTGGTAAACTTCCTGAGGAAATTTAAAGAACGTATTCACTATTTGATGCAGTTTTACATTTAGAGTGTGACCTTGTTTCATAAAGTTAGCTGATCACAGCTTAGGATGCTGCATTTTGAGACTTCATTTTTTATTTTACGGCTGGCAACCAATTGTAGACCTAAACACCATTTTAATTTGCTTTTTCTTTTGTGGCTTATGATCAATTGCAGAAGCATAGACTTCAACAGATCAAGCTTTCTAGAAGAATATAATTTCAGTCCTGCAGAAAAGGAAACACTAATGAAAATGTAAGTTTGATTTGACATGTAGTGAAATTGTATTTTCAATGTGAAATTTAAGAATGTGAGAAGAATTGCTGGAGAGCCAGAAAGACCTGTGAAATAATGTAGAGCCTTTGTCATGAAGATATGAGGTACCCAGAAGAGGATGGGTGACCCTTCCAGTTCTGAGGGAGGGTAGCTGGACCCAAAATGGAACTCTGTTTTTGCATTAAAGAAGCTGCTTGCCTTGCATGTCCAATGATTGCATTATTCCTAGAGATTGGCTTGTTAATATTTTTCAGTGTAAATCATCCAAAATTCTTTGTCTTTTGGAATTGTTTGTCCTACATGATCACGCTTTTGGGGTTGTTTATCTCAGATTGTCATTAGTCTAGTTTGTGATAATGATGCATTATTGCAGGAATGGTTTTCCTCTTCACACCACTTTATTAGAAGTTATCCTGCAAACTTCCTGTGAATAGTTGAAACCAAATTATACCGCTATCTCGAGCAGTAAGATACTTGGCAAGTGGTTTGTTTGTGGTGTCCTGACTTTGGTAGCCCTCCGACTCCATGCTGCTGTTGTACGTTTTGCACATAATCGACCTTGAATTAATACTTCCTGAATCTATGAAATCCAAATAATCTCGTGAAATCATTTTTCATGTTTGAAGTTTGTCAACTGAGTTCTTTCAAAGATATTTGACTGTAGCAAGCATCGCATAAATGCATCTCTAGCAGGAATTCTAGTTATTTTTGAGCTATACCAGATTGCTGAGGTTGTTTTACTGCTCTGAATAAGATTAGATTACCTACAGTGTGTAAACAGGCCCTTCGGCCCAACAGGTCCACACTGTCCCTTGAAGCATCCCACTCAGACCCATTCCCCAAACACGAAGGGCAATTTAGCACACGGCTGATCCACCCAGCCTGCACATCTTTGGACTGTGGGAGGAAACTGGATCACTTGGAGGAAACTCACTCAGACATGGGGAGAATGTGCAAACTCCTCACAGACAGTCACCCAAGGCTGGAATCAAACCCGGGACCCTGGAGCTGTGAGGTGGCAGTGCTAACCACTGAGCCACCATGCTGCCCTGCATGTCACTTTGGCAGCATGGGATTAAAGATGGGATTATTCTGGTTTGTCTGGCCATTCGATTAAACTCTGTGCTTTTTGATTAAGACGAAAGAGCATTTATCCAATAGATTTGAGTGCTGGACTGGACTTGGGGACTTTGAAATTCTTGTCTTTATATATACAGTGATTTATTTTCTTTTGTACATGGTTTGCTTATTCATTTATTTTGTTTTCTTGAGTTGATATTGTTTGTCATTTTTATAATCAAGAAAGCCAATGCCTGAAGGGCCCAGCACAGATAAATTACTTGTGAGCAAATACAAAGGCAATTTTTTGCAGTATTGCATTGAGAAAAATGGTCAATTTGAGGGAGTGAGGATTTTCAGGGAATATTTTTACTTCAGATGCAATAGCAAGCGTTCACAACTGGGCTGCACTGAAGTTTGAAAGAAAGCTCAAACAATTTATGAAAAATGCAGCAAAGGAAAAATCCCTCTTGTTAATCAAACAAATAGGACACAGTTGGACAGGCAGCATCAGAGGAGCAGGAAAACTGATGTTTCGTGTCTGGGCCCTCCACCAGAAATTTTCTGAAGAACATTCCAGACCTGAAATGCCAGCTTTCCTGAGCCCCTAGCTTGCTAGCCTGCTGTGTTCATCCAGTTCCACACCTTGTTATCTCAGACTCCAGCATCAGCAGTACCTACTAACTCAGAACACAGTTGGGATGCCTTGTGCATTGCTATTCACTCTAACCCATCCAGTTGTCTTTTTGGGTAAATGAAACAAAGTTTTAGAAATCTAAGCCACAGGGATTAATGGTTATCTGGACATTTTTCTCCAACACCTAGCTATTCATGTTTGGATGAACACAGCTAATTGTGGATACCAAATTGGTCCTGATTAATTTCGCAATATTCCTGTACTCATGTCTGAAGAAACATATAGGGATGAAGTGTATGAAGGAACCTAAATTATCCTGATCCCCGATTGAGGACAGTGTAATCCTCATGAAAGTAATGTGCTGGTTTGGCATGTTATTTGGTATGTTAATCTCCTTTTGAATTCAAGTTTTTTGGGAAGAGTAAAGTAGAAAAATATCATTTTTGTTTTCTACAGGATAGTAGCTTACAACCTGTCAGTTTGACATTGAAGAAAACACAGATATTTTGGGGGTTGTAAAAGAGCGTGGTCAAAACATGGTTTTAAAGGAACATCTTGAGTGAGGGCAGAAGAGGCAGGAATATATCCAGTGAAGTTGTCATCGATGAAACAATTAATCTCAGATGCGCAAGTGGCCAGAATTGAAAAGAAAGACAAAAGTGCACCTGTACATAATTATTTCAATTCTGGAATACTCTAATACTTTAAGAATACACTTCTCTCCAGTGCCATTGCAATCTAAGTTTATGTTGTGCTCGCTTTAGGAAATGATGCTTTTAGATGGTGGAAGGATGATAATGAGTAATTAAATGAAATGATGTTGTACACTGCAGCTGATTAGAGGTTTCAGATTACTCGTTAGGGATGTAGTAACTTGTTAATGAATCTATTGGAAACAGAGACTATAATTCTAGTGGGACGACAGAAAAGTGTTTTGGGTCAAATTTTGGACTCTGCACAGTACTAATTAAGTTCTACCATATTGTCAGCAGGGTGGAGGCTCTTTAGCTCAACAACTTATTTCCCAGCCACGAAGGCTTTCAGGGGGATATGGAATTTTTTGGTTTTGTGATCTGTTGAATTGATTTTTTCTTTATATATATTTTTGGAGGGTTACTGTTCGAGTGTTTGGAATGGGATCGAAGCATTTCTGAAAGATTCAGGACCTCATGAGCCCAGGCAATTACCTTAGGTCACGTTACCAGTGTGTTTCAGTTAGTCACTGTTTCCGAGAGGTAACATAACAAATAACATTTCCACAGCCTTGTCCCTCCATCTCTGCAATTTCCTTGTGTCCACTTCAGACGTTTCTCTTTTTTCCTGTCCAGTTTCACTCTTTTGCCTATCCCAGATTATGTTTGTCCTGTTGTTACCAGCCATGGCTTCAGCTGTTTAGACTCTAAAATCTGAAATGCACAGTATGCTTTTCTCCATTTTTTAAAAAGCTGATTAAAAACTTCACCTTTTATCAAGCTTTTCATAATTCTTCTGACCTCACTGAAAAACAATCTCTTGAAATTTCCAAAAATTAGTCACTTCATTTCATAATTTGCCATGTTCACTAGTTAATATCATTCAGCACCTTAACAGTGTGGGACAGCTATGTTTTTGAATCATTGCAAAAGAGTACGACCTGTGCCAACTGACCTGAAAGCAGATGAAGTTCAAAATAGTCCCTCGAGTGTAAACTATTTCGAAGTCGTATATCTTTCTCAAACAACAAGAGGCTGCATATGGCACTATGGCTGCCTAGCACTTCCTACACCAACCACTGTTTAACAGGAATGGAGCTGGTAAGGTCTGAGTGAAGCCCCAATGTCTGTGTGTAATGTTTCACATCATATAATTTCTGTGCTGTAATGATCTATTATGAACGGACTCAAATAAGTGATCAACTGTTTCAGTGTAGGGCTGCAGATAAGGAAATTCCAAATTAAAAACTAGAACAGCACTTTCTGTGTAAAATATTCCCTGTAAATTGGGGATGCTAATCAAACAAATGTTTACTTTTTGGAGTCTTTGGAACGTCAAAGGTTTCTTCTGCCTATTGCATCATAGAGCACAGCTGCAACTCAGTCCATCTCCCAATTCACAACAAGACTCATCATTCTGATGTTTGCTGGCCCACATTGTCTCTCGGTTGACCAATGTCTGAACTTTAGGTTTTTTTTCAAAAAAAACTTTCAATTCTTGTGTTCACATCCTTTCATGTTCTTATTTTGCTTTTGTCTGGAATTATTTTAGGTCCCAAACTTTGCCTGGTACATTTCTGTTCTGCCATGTCCAGTGTGCTGTGTACTTCTTATTTTTTTCATCAGCCCACCACCGTTAGTGCTACTTCCTGCAGATGTATAATTTCTTCCTCTAGACATCGCAATCTCTCGCCTTTAAGAAACTCATGAAGAGTCACTATGACGAAATGTTTGGACACCTGTTTGAATATCTCCTCCTTTGTCAGTTTTTGTATGGTTAATCTGCTGTGAGGTGCCATGGGGAGTTTTTCTGTGCAAAGGGTTCGATTTCAGTGGTGTGATGAGTTCACTGTGTCGCTGACCTCTTGTTGCAAAAAAGTAACCATTGATTTACCTGTGAAATAATGCGACGTGGCCTCTCAGTATTTGCCAGGCAGTTAAAGTAAGTGAATTGAAAGCTGACTATGTTGGAGTATTTCATTATTCATCCTCAGCTGGACCCAATTTATCCATGTTACCGAGGTATCCAAGTACTGGCAATGCAACTCCCAGAACAAAGACAAACAAATCATCATTATCCTTGTGTTTTTCTTTGTTCATCTGATTTGTCCCATTTGACTTTTATAAAGAAAAATTTTTTGTTAAAGCTCACTTTCTCTTTACTAGCAAACTCTAAACACCAAGAGGTCCTGCTGGTGTAATAAGTAACCTCAGACACATGTGAAATCACTTTATACGTGAGCCTTAAGGTTACCTGTGCAATCTACATAGAAGAAAACTTGGAAACATGGCCAACTTGCAGTTTCCATCCATGGCCAGCGTAATTCAAACTTGGACAGTCATTTCTTCATCATTGGGTCAAAGTGCCACACAGCCCCCCTCTGATGGCATAGCAGGATCACCATTGTCATGTGCACTGCAGCAGTTCAAGATGGCAGCTCATCTGCTGTGCGAGCACGATGACCCCATATCCCAACTTTAATCTATTGCATTTACATTTGTAGAATTAGAAGCCTTTTTTCCACATGTTTTGCTTCCCCGATGAACAGATATAAACTCTTGACTTTATTTCCAGTGCTATACCTGAAATTCCCGAAATCTGGCTGGAGGAGTCTGCGAAGACTTTCGTCAAGTTCCAACTTACTCTTGTCTCCGGAAGGTACTTTCCTGCTTGAACCAGACAGTGCCAGGGTCAGATGCTGAACATCGGGCCCAGAAACTCCTGAGTCGGTTTTTGGCGGAGGAAACAGCGGAGAAAGAGATGTTCAGTAAGATTTATAATTATGTTGCAAAAATGTGGTTTTAATTCAGGGTGCCTCCCTCCAAGTTTGTGTGCGGCTTGCCCCTCTGTCTCAGGATTTAGTTCATTTTGGTTTCCTTTGACAAGCTTCAAAATTACTTGCAAATTTTTGGGTAAACGAAGTTAATTAAAATTATTGCTGAGTGATTACCCCTGTACTACATGATGTACAATACCAAATTCTGCATAGAATTGAGACTCTAATATGGTCCGATAAGACCCAGCAGCATGTAATGCGACTTTCTGGACAATTTCCTTTTGAACTGTTGCCGTCAATGACATTTTATTTTATAATCTGATGTCATAAGTTTGCAAGTTATTGTGAAACAATAGATTGTGATTGGGAAGATTTCCTAAAGCTAGATATTGGGATGGGAATCTGTCATTAAATACAATTTCTTTTGCAATTGAGATGCTCCCAACAAGAGGATTTCAGTGCAATATCATATTAATTTCACCAAATCTAGATTTAGAAGTGTGAATATTAGAAAACTATTGTAAACCAATGCATGACTTCTATTCACAAGTTTGTGAGATATTTTAGAGCAATGTGAACTTTGGGCACAAAATAAATGTCTATCTTCACTTGCACAGAAGGCTACCGTAGAAGAGTTAGATTCTATATTGGAGAAGAACACGACCAAACCATTGAACAAGTTGACGAAAAGCTCCTGTCCTACCCATCACGCTTCATTGCAGAGCAGCTAACTTTTATGGATGCTGTGAGTAAACAGGAATCTGGGGCCCAGTCATTCTGAATAAGATATTTCAGTCAGCAGTAGGCATCTGAATCTCTCTGTATTGTTTAATGCTATTACTGCTCCACCAGTCGTTATAACTGAATTCCCTTCAAAATGCAGTCTTCCAAGATGTTAAAATGTGTTGTTTGACGTGTAACTTCAGTGTCTCGCTTGAAATACCTGCCAACTAAAACTTCAGCACTTGTCATTTGTTTTGAATGAACGCCATGTGAAATAAGTGACCCGAGAGAGCACTGAAAACCCTTTGTAACTTAGTGTTGAACCTTTACAAAGTGAATAGTATTTCAGGGTAAAAGTTTAATTGTTTCATCAGAACAGTCACTGTTTCTTCAAGAGTCCACTGATTTTGTTTGAAGTATCCAGTATGGCAATTTTGTTGTTTTCCCAGAATCTTCTGGAGTGGAATCAGCCACGGCGTATTCCAGTCTCGTCTGCAAGGTGGCTTGATGTCTACCTCTAAAAAATGAGACTCGTAGTTGCTGAATCAAAATTTGAGTTATGTCAAAGTCTGGTCATAAGCTTAGGCTTGAAGTGGAAGTTCAGTGGTCTGTATGTCAGCATTGGGTGTGACTCTAGAATGTAAGTAGTCCTCTAGGTCTCAAAAATCCCAAGCATATGTTAGTGTTCAGAACAGGGGTGCAGCGATCTCATCTGGAAGTGACCACTTTGTCAAAAGTAGGTTTTGATTATGGGATAAGAGGTAATGGGAAGTGCAGATGCTGAAGAACCCGAGATAATAAAGTGCAGAGCTGGGTGAGCACAGTTGCTCCTAAGATGCTGCTTGGCCTGCTGTGTTCCTCCAGCTCCACACTTTGTTATCTCAGTTTGTTTAGGGGCAGCTGCTTTTCTGCACAGAGTTCCAAAGGTAACTGTCTGTTTTCACTGCAGTTTCTGTTGCATATGTGTATGTATATACCGACTGGCACTTAGAGCCTAATCATGTGACATAATGATGACAACAGCCATTTTGGGTGGGAAGCAACCTCGTTGGGTGCCTGTCGAGGAATATAGCTGCTTTTCTTTTGTTGAACCATAGAGATCTGCAGTGAGGGCTGTGAGTCTTTTTTCAAATCAATGGTTTGACCTGATGAATCTCACAGCGGTTTTTTTGATCCTCATTGCCAGTTCTTTTTTTTTCCTTTACCGCACAGGTCCAGGGGGCTGAAGCATTAAACAGCAGGAGTTTTATTATGTAGTTTACTGTCGAGGCAGCAGGGTTAGCCTAAGCTATTCCTTGCCAGAAATGATCGATGACATCATTGTGACGTGATCAGACTGTTAAAAGTGAGAGCCCACCATGCTTGCATAAACATGCAACAGTTTCCCACTCGATGGTTTCTGAGCATTCCATTCTATTCTAACCTGTCACAGCCAACTCTGGCTTAGAAAGTGACGAGACTGACAAATTTCTCCATTTACGGGGATCTGAAGGAACTATTTGCCGGTTGTGTTAACTTTCACTGTTGGGGCATAATTGTTGATGGGAGTTGCTCATCTTGAAGAGGTAGACAGAAGGACATTATGCAGTCTGAATGGCCAGTTGACAAGCTTGGACGTTTGGCAATATTTGTGTTCAGCATGAAACCAAAAGTGGGGAAGTGTTGACATTGAGGCCTGTTGAACCAACAGACGGCCGGGCTGCCATTGTGTTCTGTCAACCTGCCTTGGTGCGAGAAGTTGACATGATGCAGGGCTGCTATACTGATGCCCAGCCTGTCTAGCCTGTGGGCCACCAGGGCTGAGCATCTGTAGCAGTGACTATTGCCAGCAGAGCCATGCATTTGTGGTGTGCGTGGAGCCAACAGTCGGAGTTGGGTGGAGATAACCAGTGATTTTAAATCTAACCTACAAATAGGAAGCAGATGACTGAAAATTTGAGGGTTTTGATCTGTCTGAATAGCCAATGTGCCCTTGTGCATCAATGTGAGTATTATGTAGCCAGTCGTTGACAATATAGCATGCAGTTTTAATGTACAATTGCAAACTAGCAGGACGAATGTACCCATGGACGGACAAATCTTGTTAGTCGTTCATTGCTAAAAACATGGCACGACTGACACCTTTAACCTTTGTTTCCTTTTTATTTTTGATCAGGATCTTTTTCAGAAACTTGTGCCCAGCCAATGTTTAGGGTCCATCTGGTCTCAACGAGGGAAGGAAGAAAAACAGCATCTGGTATCAACCGTCCAGGCCACCATTACACAGTTCAATAATGTGACAAACTGTGTCACCAGCACCATATTAAGACCTCAACAGCTGAAACCACGGCAGACGGCTAAAATCATTGAGAAATGGATTGATGTTGCCCAGGTACACTATTCTTTATTAGTTTTTAGCCTTTGTGACATGTTAAAGTCCACAGTGCATGAAACAACCATGGTGAAAGAGAGCAAGCCATTATCACTATGTGTTGATATGTCCAAGGTTTGAAAGCCTCTTGAATTGGCGAGCAGAATACTTTTCTGAATAAGAGTTGAATGCTTCATGGAAAATCCTAGCATTCATAATTTCTGTAGTGCTGGCTGCTAATAGTTCTTGCCTCAGTTTACAGTTGCATTGAAATATTAATGTATTTTTTTCTAATCAAAAATATTTATGTGGATAAAAAAGGCAAACTGATTTCAGATTTTTACTGGCCCTTCAAAAATGAAGTTAGTTATTGGGCATTACATAGTGTTATTTGCCTCCCTTCCAAGCGGTAATCAGTTTACGAAACAATGTACATTTTATTCCCAATGTTCTGCATTCTGTGTGCCTACATGATGGCCCTTCAGTAACTTGCCTGGTTGTCTGTTTCTTATGTGTTTGCCAAAGGAATTTGTCTCAGCTTGTTAGTCAGCAATTGGGAAAAGAGTGAGGAAGGGCTGTCAGATCTGATACCAGGTTTGTACTTGTCGCCAACATGTGGCATTCCCACTCGTACATTTGGAAAGGATCAGGATAGGAACCGAGTAATTAACTAATTAAGTAAAGGAAGTAATTGATTCTTACTGATTTTATAATCCAAAATTGCACTGGATTGTGCAACAAAACTGTGCTTTCAATGTATTTTCCCGTATACACGTGACAACAAAATATTCATTCATTAGTAAGGTTTGGAATGAAAGTTCACAATAATTCTGTTGCCAGCTAATTTGGAGAAGTCTGGTTTGGGTCTTGGCAACACTGCCTGCATCAGTGTTGACTCGTTAAGAGTCTTGAGGCATTAATGGGACCTTGATGGGGATTTGAACTCTGTCTCCAGTTTTACAATATGGAGCAGTTCAACCGAATGTAGGCTGACTCCCAGTAGTAGACATGGATGAAGGAGTTGCTGACATATACACTGGTGCTATCAAAGGCTATTCTGAAGAGGAATCACCACCTTACTTTGATCACTTGGCTGACTTTTCTAGTTCTGATTTTGAGTTTTTGCAATACTTGGCAAGGAGTGGCGTCCATGTTGAAGTGCCCTCCATTACTTCCATTTTACTGCAGCAGCTTTATTCCCCTGAAGCCGAAGACTCTGGGCTGGAGAACCTACCTGCTGGTCTTAATCAGATAAGGCATTTATGATTATGCCAATTGACGCACCTCCAAATAAATCCCAAATGGTGTGATCACCCTGCCCCTCCCTGGCCTTCCTCCCCAAGCAGAAGTGGCTTTGAGACCTGATAACAAACACTCGCAGGTTTCCTCCTCGTCTCCACCACATCCCAAAGTACACATTTGGGAGGTTTGATTTGATCCAGTTTTCTCCCTACCTCCAACAGGTTGTGGGGGTGGGGGGGGATGTTGGAAACAGATGAAGGACATTCAGCTGCTAATCTAGTTAAGATTAGTTAACTCAGTATCAATAACGTAGTGACTCATAAAAGTAGACCCAATTTCCTGATTTGTTTGTTTTCCCTCGAATGAGTATCTCACGTGACTGGTCCTGCCCTCGTATTCTGTCAGATAATACAACCTATCATTCATTTATGAGCTAAATGTGATGGATATAACAAAGATGATTACCCCGCCTCCACCCCCTACCTTCGCCACTTCTACCACTCAGATGTCCATGTCTCAATCCTACTCATTTTCAGCTCCGCTTTGGTGTCAGTAATCATATCTAACCAGTCACAGGCTGGCAGCAAGTGAACTGAAAAGGTTGTCTCAGAGGGATACAAAACGAATATCAAGGTTTGAGTTGCCAAGAATCATGGAATTCTTTCCCTCAAAAAGATTGTTTGTTAATGCTGTTATTTTCTCAGCTAACATTTTTCTGATAGAACATTTTTAAAAAGTCTGAGGTGTTGGGTAATGGCGAGTCACTGCTTTTTCCACAGAACTCATGGCTTTTTTCTCTGACAGGAATGTAGGATTTTGCGGAATTTCTCGTCAGTGCATGCAATTACCACGGCATTGCAATCGAATAGTGTGTTCAATTTGAAGAAGACTTGGGCAGCCGTGTCAAAGTAAGTCATTGTTCAGAAAGAGCCATGTAATTTTTATTTAATAAATATGAGGTAGGAAATTGCAGGTTTGCCCTCCAGGTTTACTTGCACAAGTGATCTTCACACGCTCGGTGCATTAACAGGATTACCAGAGGCACGACAGTGCAATCCTAACAATTGGGTAATTGGCAGAATCTTTCATTCTTTCACGAAGCAGCGAAGAGGTAATTTGTTAAAGTGGAAAAAGAAAACTGTTTGGCAACTTGAAACATTTAACTATCGTGTTCCAAAACTGATCTGCTGTTGGATGGAACGTAACACAGTTTCCTGTGGATATGCTGTGATGGGGTGATATAAGCCGGAGGTTTGTGTGGGATACTAAAATACAAAGACAACAATTATTTTAATCTCCCAAGAAAGCACTCAATAACACTTTGAAGTGCACACCTGTAGTTTATGTTCGTGTGCCTCAGACCATTTGATCATGGTTGTTTTTTTTTGTAGGCAGCTTGGGAAAGAAATCTGTCTTGCTGCAATGAGATTCACCGAAACGACTGCACTCAAGAGCTTTTGCGGCACAATGGCAGTATCCCCATCCCTGGGTTTCAACAATCAGGGTTCAAGTTCTACCTGCCCCAGAGATTGCCAAAACATTTCTGAACAATTTGGTTAAAATAACTATACTTATTGTAAAAATGCCTCACTGCCATTCACTGTCTGTATTACTTGCTTATTTGTCAGATCCGTATCAGCTGTTTGTTATCTTGAGTCTATTCTGTCAAGAGTAATTTGTCTCATTCTCTTGACTAGGAGCAGTAAGATAACATTTGAAGACGTTTCAAACAATGAAGAAGATAACTTTATAGCAAGAAGAGAGCTGCTAATGGAGGTAAGGTGTTGCACTTGGCCCAGTGTGACTATTTTCAGGCCATGATCAATAGTTTCTAGTAAAATATCTGCAATGAACTCAGTTGGTGACTGAATGCATACAGATTCTGTCAATCAATACTGCAACAGGAATATGTGTATTGCAGTCCAGGTGGTCTGGCTTGGCTCAAGTCTTCCAAGATTGTTTTGCCATGATTCTTATAATTGCTGAGGAAATTGCAGTTAACATTTTAATCAACATCTAATGTGGTTATGATGCAGCCTTCATAGATTATCTTTCTCAGTGTTCATTATCTTGGAAATTTGAACTGAAGCAATGTCTAAAGTGCGATATGTGCCAATTTCTTTTTCTTTTGCTTTGTACACTTCAAGGGCCTTGTAATTAATAAAAGCCAAGGCAAAACATTAAGAGATTTAACTGGTTCTCATAAGTGTTTTTACTCAATTACCATGTCTTCCTTTTCTTGTTCTATGCAGTAAGAACTATTTGCTGCGTAGGAATGGAGAGATATTCATATCTCTTTGTTTGTTCAGTATTTCAGACATCAACTATCTAGTTTCAACTAGCTTGGACGAAAACTGACAAGTTTATCGCCATTCCTCCTCACTCCTTTTATCATGCTCTTTGTCCACTCATTTTGCTCCTGAATTTTACAAAATAACAAAATAATTGGTCAGATATAAATATTTTGGTGCTGCTTTACCAAACTAGTTGTCCAGATCAGAAAATAGTCAAAGTTTTCTTCTTCTCTAAATCATTCTTAGATGGAATTGAAGCATTTTTAAGCTGGTATTTGAAGAGGGAGAAATGCAGTAATCATGCTAGCATGTTGTCAGTTTGACAGACACTCCATTTTTCAAACTGCTCAATGTTCTAGTTGCAGTGAACTATCTTTTTACATCGCTCTCCAGATGATTGCCGCAGAATTTCTACTGCCCTGCTGTCACACTTTGTTTATTGTGTTTTGTGATTGGTGCACTGTACAGAATGTCAACATATTTTTCTGATCTAGATTGAATCTAAAAGTAGGTTTGCTTTTATAATCAAAAATGTGTGCTCTGCATGATGATTGTTTTTGTGGTGCAAAATTCTGTAAGTAAACAGGGGAAAATGTGAGTTCATGATTGGACAGTTGTATAACTTCCATAAAGCTTTCTTCCAGAGTATGCAGTGAATTACAGTGCATGGTTTGCTAATCTTTCAGCATCTTACACAAATGTGCTTTGGCAGTGGCGCAGGGCACCGCAATAGCTCTTGCTGTGTGTACGTTAATGTTCAAGACACAAAAGCTCCAAGTATGAACAGCAGGTTCACAGATGACACAAGAATTGCAGCGGTAGTAAGTAGCGAAATGCCTTAGTTTCTAGGCACACATTGTTCCAGCTGTGACTCAACTAATGTTACTTACAGTTCCATCATTACCCCTTTGCTCTTACATTCAGGCAAGTATCCAATATTTTACCAACTTATCCACATGTCCTCCTCCCTTCAAGAATATGTTTATGCACACACCAAGGTCCTTCTGATCCTCTGTCATCCAGACCCAAAACATCAACTTTCCTGCTCCTCTGATGCTGCCTGGCCTGCTGTGTTCATCCAGCTCCACACCTTATTATCTCATTGAGCATGTATTGTTATTAGACTCCCAAAATGCTTCACCTCACACTTTTCTGGATTGAATTCTATTTGCCTCTGTTCAGGCCTTCTAACCAGCCCATATGTGTAACCCGAGAGACTAAGGCTTTTAGCTGTTTACAACCGTCCAATTCTTGTGTCATCTGTGAATCGGCTGTTCATACTTGGAGCTTTCGTGTCTTCAACATTAATGTACGCACAGTAAGAACTTTTACTGTACCCTCTGGTATGCTGCTGGATGAAAGCATCAAGTTGCCGAAAAGCCCCTCAAAAATCGCATTTACTTCCTGCCACAAACCCAGTGCTGATTCCAATTTGCCAATTCCGGTCGATCTCCTAGGCTCTTAGGTTCTTAACCAACCCACCGTCTGAGACCATTAAATTATTTCTTTGGGTAAGAGAGGTGTCCTATGAAAAGACATTGAGAAGAATTATATTCTTGAGTTTAGAAAAAAATGACGTTTAAACTTGTTGAGACAAAGTTTTGGAGATCTGGTAAGGTAAATTGTTTTTATCTTCAAGCGAAATTGCACATTACGTAGAAAATTTCCGATCTCCAAGTGATGAAGTTACTCAACTATTGAGTTTGGTTTACAGTTCACAGATCAGGGATCAAATGTTGAACTTGTCTGGCCTTCATAACTCCAAGTTTGCACTCCAGAGTATAACAGTCTAAAATTCTGAGTTCTAAGTTTTGATTCTAAATAGATTTAGTTGCATGATCGAGGGAATAAATAAGACATGGAGTAGTATGTTTGGGAAATATGGCACTGAATTCACAATGGATTAAAAAAATTCACCTCTCTTTTTCTAGGATATAATTCAGGGAATTGTGCCGTACCTGGGAACTTCCTTAACAGAATTTTCAGCGTTGGATTCGGCTTTCCCGAATTACCATTCAGTAAGTCTCTCTTACAAGATTTGGATTCCTTATTTGCTGATGAGTGCTATTATTATGGTTTCATTGCAAGCTGCTTGTAGATGAGAATCAAAGCAATAAAAAAACTAATGAGTTTGATTAATAATCCCAATCAGAATAATTTGATGCTTTGTGCTGTGAATCAAACAATTTGTAAACAAAGGAACATGCAAATCACTTTGCAGTTAATTGAATATGGGTTTAGTTTTTCAAAAGGTTGGATAAATTGCACATCATTTTTATTCTGTACAGGTAAATTGGTTACCTGGATGTCACTGCCTGTTGAGCAGTTGAACAGATGAGAATGTCTTCAGCTTGCTACTGATCTACTTGACTGGAGCAAAGGGCTTTATGTAGTGTCCAAGATATGACCTGGTGGTATGATAGATCATTTGTGATTGGCCTTTGACGATATACTAAAATTGAACCAAGTTTACAGAGCTTGTATTTCACTTCTGATCTTTTAAATTTCATGATCTTGTAGTACTGTTTGACCTTTGTACATTTGAACTAATTTTCTTTGTCCTTGTCTATCTCTTACAGTTTGGCCTGATCAACTTTGACAAGAGACAAAAAGTTAGTACTGAAAATTGCACAGTACAAAATGTTTGGAATTGTATGAAAGGGGAAAAACTTGCTTTTCACTCTTGTGCTGTTTTATTTGCTTGATGCGGGTGTAGGCGGAGTCTACAACTGCATCCTAAATGGATATGGTCACTAATAAATCCAATAAAGAATTCAGGAGATGCTTTGTTGCTCAGAGCAGCCAGATTGCAGAAGCTGCTGCTACCAGGACTCGTTGAGAGGATGAGCACAGATGTGTTTGAGAGAAAGTTAGATGTCAGAAAGGACACAAAGAGGCATATTAAGAGTTTGAAGCAAGGTGGGAGAGGTGTAAAGATCAGCATGGAGCAGTTCAGCCAAATGGCCTGAATTTTTGCTGCTAATGTGCTGCAATTTACATTTGATCAGTCACAGCCACGTACAGGATATGCCAGGCATTATGTGAGTGAAGATGTTGTTCAATTAATCTCAGTGTCATGGAAGCTATTTCATTATTGAAGACACTGGGTAAACAATCTCTCCATATTAGTATTTTCCTTTAGATGAGAGACATCATTTCGTCATGGGATGTCAGAAATTGAGGGAGCGCACCTGTTTGGAATCTCACTAACTGGGCAATATGTTTTACTCCATATTTCTGAATTTGGTAATACCAAATTCTCAAACATCCCTGTTGTCATGGCTACTGTTGAGGGTATCCTCAAATCCCCATGTGGCCCAACAAGTTCATGGGGCCACTCTGAAGAGAGTCCCACCCAGACCCATTCCCCGTGTCTAACTCACTGAACCTAAATATCCCTGGACACTACGGGCAATTTAGCATGGGCAATCCACCTAAACTGCACATCTTTAGACCTTGGGAGGAAACCAGAGCACCCAGAGGAAACCCACACAGATTGTATTTTCATCTTTTACTGCAACATTCAGCAGGCAACCTGAGAATATTAATTTGAGAGGAATTTGACCTTATGGCAAACAATGAATTTTTACTTACAGAGCTGTAACTTGAGGTCCCTATGAATAGAATAGGTTCCGATCAGAAGCAGCTGATGCTGAATTTGCCAAACTGGGCAATGTGATGTAAAATCAGCTGGGTGGCAAAATAGGCATCCAACACTGTGTGACTCCAACTAACCAGCTCAGAATGTAATCTGTCAAATGGCCCGCCATTTGTAGTGGCGGATGTGGATGTAGTGAAGTGTTTCTTTTCACTGACCTGTTGAAAACTGGCTGGCACTTTACAACTTGGCAGTAACATGTTGTCAGAGTTTGACTTAGAAAGGTCTGCCCCTTTTTACATGTGAAATTGTGACAAGATTGAACCAAGAAGCCACTGTGGTTGAAAGAAAATAGTCCAGGAACTTAGAGCTGCTCATGGTCCATTCAATTTAATGGTGGTGCAACCTTGAAAAATTAACTCAACATTTTCACCGTCTGTCTTGGTACCAGTTACTAGAGATCAGCCACTTATTTTGTACTTGGCAGACTTCCTTTTGCTTGGATGAATGATCTTTCATAACATTTCTTGTCTTCACCCTCAATCAGCTTATGGTTCTTAAGTGAATCATTTTTAAAAAATAATCTATCTTTGAAGCACTGTTTTGGGAATTAGTGTCCTGAAACCATCCTGGATAATCTGTACAGAAATTTATCCTTGAAAAGTCACATTTGTGTCATTTATTTCCAAAGCAGAAATATTTTTGTGACATGATGTACTGTGCACTTTGAATAAAGTTATCGATGCTGTTCAAAATACCACGGACTCGGATTTAGCAGGAGCAATTATAGCAGTTTAAACTTGCTTTAACAGCTCATTATTTATTTGTGTTCTTTCAGGAATATGAAATAATTTTGGGTATCAAATCCCTGCAGTTTGCTTGCTCATCTTACACCCTTCGTCCAAATGAGAATTTTCTAGACTTGTTCTTTATGCAACAATACTTAAGTGAGGATAGCGAGTACGTAACTGGTATTGTAGGAGTGTGCAGGTAAAACAGTTAAGGGTTGTGTGTGAAATCTTCTCTAGTTATAATAGTTGTTTAATGCTAGTGAGCCTGCCAGTTTACTTACTGTCTTCCTTTTCGTTGGTTTCAAATTTTTGACAATGAATTCTGACCTATGAGGCTAAAGCCAGTTGCTCGATGAATCAATTCTGTCGTGTTGCATCAAAATGTGTTTTATTGGTGTGTAATAGTGCAGAGTCTACTACCACTGATTGCAGGAAAATGCAAAAAACTTGATGAGTGACCAATTTTAGCAACATGTCCAAGAGCTCCTACTGTGGGTGCATCTCCAAATCCAGATGTAAATTGTACCAGTTTTGAGAAATGTTTCTTTTCCTTCCAATTTCTTTTCAAATACATAACCCTATTACTAACATAAAATTAACAATAACCCTACACAATTGGTCAGCATTTTAAAGTATCTTTCAATGGTTGCCTAAAAACATCATTTCCTCATCTCAAAATAGCCACAGTATATTTTTAATAATGCAACCAAAAATAATCTCCAACTGAAAAACAAACCACTTTGCCATTGCTGGACCAGAGTTGATGAAGGAACCAGATTATAGATCACTGAAACTGATTTTTGTTTCGAAGTTATTATTAAAAATGTACCTGATGTATCAATTTACATTCCTGCTTTGAATAACAAAGCTCACTATTAAGCCCATCCTCAGGCTATGGATGACCATGTGCAGCAAGCACCTGGCATTATCGTCAATACAATCAGTGGCACAGTCAGTATTGGGCCAACTTCAAACATGGTATTTATTGTAACAGTAATTACAAAATGTTACCGAAATTCACTTTGCATGAATCATATGTTGCAATTAAAGTTCTTTTGGACCTCTGGGATAGTTTGGTTGATTTTCGGACAGATTGTCTGAAAATATCAGCAACAGAAAATCTGGTCAGGAGATATACTCCTTCATTTTACTACCTCCGAGATGTGGCATGTGGTGTTTTAGTCACCTGAAGTGACTGATTCATGACTATCTTTCATTGCTTGACATTGTCTGTACATTCACATGACAGTGTGGATGAGGCCCAGAGAAACTCCTGTATAACTTTACAACCTATTGTATCACCATCGGCACTGGAAGTTTGATTCTCATGTTTTCCAGTTAACTTTTTTCAAGCCCAGTCCTTGTCATTTTTTTCTGTACCTGCTGTAGAAGTTCGACCATTTTGTTCAATTCCACGTGTTCTGCGAAAAGACTGAGGGGATTATCGTCTTGGTAAAATATTACACAAAGGAACCGTAGATGCTGGGAATCAAAAACACAAAGAGAAATTGCTGAAAACATTCAGCAGGTCTGGCAGCATCTGTGGAAAAAAAGCAGAGTTATCTTTCGGGTCTGCTGACATTTCTTCAGAACTCTTATTGTCTTGATCTGCTGTTCATAAAGCAGAAAAGATCGATGTGCCTACTGTGAGAACTTTTGTCACTCATGAGTCAAAATAATGTTCAGTGTTCTCCTGCCTGAAAACACGTGCCTTTTGCAAACAAAATTATCATTCTGCAATTTCAATTCTATGTAAATGATTGATTTTGCCAAAAATAATAAGAATATTGAACAAACGCATCTGATTCTTTTTAAATGAATCTTGTCTGAAAATGTTTACTTGCCACCCTGCAGCTCCTCTGAACTCGAGAAACCGCCAAAGCCCAAAAAGAGTGTGTTTAAACGCCTCAGCTGGTAAGTATCCCATGCTAAGCACCGCAAATATCTCATTATTTCCTTCATTATTGGGATGAATGGACAGAAAGATAAGTACATCTGTTCCTTGACAAATAGAGAAATTTGATGTGTGGTCATTATTGATTCATTGGAGTGAGATTTTTTAGTAACTGGTCAAGTAATTTGAGACGATGCAAGGAGTGGTGCTGTTATTCTCACCTCGTGCATGTGTCTCGTGTAGACTGATTGACAGAGATTCTTTGTTCTGACCATGATTGTAGAATGTGGACCTGTGATGAGCTTGGTATTGCCTCGCGATTCTCATTTATCCACTGAGATGTTTCTGAGACATGGCTAAATTTCACCGGAATAAATTTGTTTATGAGAGACAAGTAAGCAAAAAAGGTGTTACAGTGAATTAAATTTGCATATTTGTGGGCCTGCATAATGAAAACTAGCAATGTTTAACAATTTTGAGCGAAGTATCAGATTTGTGTTCTACTTTGTGGGTCAGCAGGCAGTAGAAATATCTTCTGTTGAAAAATTATCAGCCATGCTTCTCACATTTGAAGCTCCACCTCAAAATTACTATCTCAATGGAATCAAGTTAGGTAAAGGGGAAGCACAACGAGATCTAGGTGTTCCTGTACATCAATCAGTGAAAGCAGGCATGCAGGTACAGCAGGCAGTGAAGAAAGCTAATAGCATGCTGGCCTTCATCACAAGAGGAATTGAGTAGAGGAGCAAAGTGGTCCTTCTGCAGCTGTACAGGGCACTGGTGAGACCCCACCTGGAGAATTGTGTGCAGTTTTGGTCTCCCAATTTGAGGAAGGACATTCTTGCTATTGAGGGAGTGCAGCGTAGGTTCACAAGGTCAACTCCCAGAATGGTGGGACTATCATATGTTGAAAGATTGGAGCGACTGGACTTGTATACACTTGAGTTTAGAAGGATGAGAGGGGATCTGATTGAGATGTATCAGATTATTAAGGGATTGGACACTGTGGAGGCAGGAAGCATGTTGCTGCTGATGGGTGAGTCCAGGACCAGAGGACACAGTTTAAAAATGAGGGGAAGGCCATTTAGAACAGAGTTGAGGAAAAACTTCTTCACCCAGAGAGTGGTGGATATATGGAATGCTCTGCCCCAGAAGGCAGTGGAGGCCACCTCTCTGGATGCTTTCAAGAAAGAGATAAACAGAGCTGTGAAAGGTAGTGTAATCAAGGGTTATGGGGATAAGGCAGGAACAGGATACTGATTGTGGATGATCAGCCATGATCATAATGAGTGGTAGTGCTGGCTCGAAGGGCCGAATGGCCTACTCCAGCACCTATTGTCTATAAAGCTCAAATATATTTCCATGTAGAAGGTGACATGAAAGTATGTGTTTGTGTTGTTGTGTATACATGTGTAAAGACTTCAAAATTATTGTTTTTGGTCATTTTCCTGAGTTGGGGATATTATCTTATATTTCTGTTCAATAGGCAAGGACTGCCCAGAACTCAGCAAAGTCAGATTTTCCCCCACCTACCCATGTAGAGTTTCAGAGAAAAAACCATGCCTTGTTGCTGTGTTGTGCCTTGCAGTGATCTGGGTGTAACATGTGACTATTGTTATATAGAAACCAAGAAAGAGAAGGGAAACACTTATTCACTTCCTGGGATATCTACTGTTTACATGAGTGTGGATGTTACATGGATGTGATTTAGGTTTCCTGTGCTATTTAATGCCTAATATACCAACAATCAAGATTTTCAGTGTGGGAATTTTTTAATCATGCCATCTGCTGTACTTCTTTTGGGAGTTTTGGAAATTTTCTATGTTAATCATGCAATATAAATGCAAATTGCTGAATAGAAATCCTAACGTTTGCAGTCCCAATATACTGAAGGCCAAATTCAGAGTTCACTGTCCTACCTTACAAAGTGTTGTGTACAGTTTTCTATCAATTATCAATGGTGTTACTTTGTTTTACATTTTATTTTTAACAAACTGCAGCTTTGCGGAAGAAATTATGTACGCATTAGCATGTGGCCAGGTTGGGGGAAATTTTCCACCCTGTGGGTATTCAAATCCACATTTTGCCTTTCATGAGATTGAGGTTGATAGCAAAGTTGAACAAACAGTGCAAAAAGTCCAGATTCTTGTGCTATTCGAATATGCAAACATTGTAACCTATTCATATACTCCCTAACTATTAGGCAATGTAACAATGTTCAATGCCAGTAATGCGAGCTCTTGATATGAGTACCATTATTAATTTCTCACAGGTCAAATGTGGCGCACATCAAACTCCTGGTACTCACATCATCAATATACCTTCATTCTAGTTTAATTTTTTTTAACAGTTTGTCTAGAATGCAATGACATTTTCATATGTTTGTTGTGTCCTCTTTCCCTTGTGCAGCCTGTTTTCAAAGAGAGGTGTTAAAGTACACAACACTCAAAATAAAAGCTCTGAGCAGCGAGCATCCGTTGAGAATGAGGATTCAGACGACAGCATTACCGCAGCCAGCATTTTATCCGATTCCAGCCACTTGGAAATGGAAGAGCCGAGCACTTCGCAAAAAGCGCTGGAAAAGGTGAGACAGTGAGGTACTCATCACGTAAAATATGTTGTTCTTGGAGACTCTGGTTTGTCTAATAATATCCAGACACTTCTTTTCTTCTTTCTTTCCTTCCTTTCTTCTGCCTTCCTGCCGTCTATTATCCTGACTACACTTTGGCAGTCAAGAGGATACAAGGGTACTCAGTGATACCGTCCCAGCCACTGGAGCTGGATGGCTGCTTAGCCAATCTCCTTCGCCTTTCTTTTGAGAGCTATTAGCCGAATAGCCATTTTGATGTTTCAGCCAGACTGAAATCCTTCATGTGAATGCCGTTCCACTAAGCATCTTCATAACTGATTGCTGCCAGCAATTTTCCATCCCAGGTCCCACTTGCCAAAGTTGGGTTACTTGCTTTCAGAATGAAGGCAAGACAGCTGTGCAATTCCCATCAAAATTCAACCTTTGTCCTGGTTGATTCCAGAAAGGGTATTATTCGCTCACGAAGTGAGAGCTGATTTTTTTGTTTTTTTTTAGTTGTGCTGTTGTCTTTGTTTTGCTTAGATATTTTATATGATTTTATACTAATAGCCAAAATATTTCATCTTTAATTATTCACAGCATGTTTAATTTCTGCACAATAAATTTTAGTGCATGGGGTACATCTGTCGCAGCTTGAAGCGCACTGCCCACAAAAACAGTATTTAGAGTATGTTGGCCAGGTCTTGATCCAGCAATTGCAACAAAGTAATGCAGCTCTCTGCATGGAGTCCTTGTGACTGCACATTTTGTTTTTCATCAATATTTGGGCTTTGAGCTGTTGATTTGTGCGTTCTCTGCCGAAGACCATTGTATCTTGGGAGATTATCAAAGTTGTGTTATGGTTATTGTTTATAGAATATGTCTAGGACTTGTCCCAGAGATATTTTCATAATGTATTCCCCTAAGAATTGGGCGATGTATTATTAGGTCAGATTTAGGTGTTTTGGAGTGGTATTTCTTTGCTTCAAAATACCCTCTTCCTTTTTATGGATTCTCCTGTTTAGTGTTGTGACTCCCTGTATATTAATCATAAACTGAGAGCTGCAGTGACTTGGATGATTTCAATTCTGGTTCCTTCAGTTCTCTGCTGTATGTGGTTTGCTGTTGCTGTCTGTCTTTCTTTCTGCCAGTGGTGCTGTGCCGCACACATTATGACCTGCACAATGCACTGGTTGGCCCATTCGCAGTCACCTAAAATTCATAAATGTGTTTTAACTTCAAACAGTGTAGTTGAATTCAAGATTTCTGTGCGTAGCAGGGTGAAGTGGGCAAATAAATATTTATGTAAGCATGTTCACATACTGAGTGCAAACTGAAACCCCAAAGGGTTTATCTGACAAACTTAGAATTGAAGCACCAGTTTACATGGTCAAGTGAAATGACCACAATGTTATTGTGCCGAAGGAAACTAATTAGTAATTTATGGGCATGCTAAGTACTGAATTGTTGATGTTGACTGAGCAGCTAGTAAACACAAACAGGAGTATAATTCCTCAGAAGTGATCTTTACTGGTAGAGGAAAGAACTGCAAGTTAAATATTTCACAAGACAGCAACGACCAAGAATTCATGTGCAACTTCATGTTCTTGCAATTAAGCTGTCATGCGCAGACTGCCTTCACCTTTGTGGGCAGCAGGACAGCATATTTTGTGTAATAATAAATATAACTGGAAAGGGGGAAGTATCTAATATGCAACAATTGACAAACGTCTTCTTAAACAAAATAATTATTCCACAGTCATTAAAATCCGTGGATACTGCCTCCTCTGGAGGTTTATCCAACAGTGATGCACCAGGAAAACCAAATTACGGCACAGCCAAGTCTCGTAGGCGTGCAGGTTTGGGCAGCTGCTGGTGTGCAACACGTCTGAGGGACAACCGCCAGTATGAGAAAAGCTGCCTCATCCGAGTCAGATTAGAGGAGGACAGAGCACAACAATTCAAAACTATTTTGGTAAGTCCCTGGACTGTTTGCTCTTGTCATTGCTCGGTCCAAATAATTGCCATTGCTCTCTGCCAGTATCGCAAGAGGAATTTTTATCCCAATTATTTGTTGCCGTGCAGTCATATTCAGTGTGTATTTTCCACATTGCTGAAGCCTTTTTTTTGCTCTATGAGAGTGCTTTGACCATCATTTTGATCCTGTTTTGTAATGCAGTCGCAATGTTTAGGTTTTAGGCCTGAACGCATTTTCCTTGCATTTCTCCTTTAAGTGTACATGGCAAGGTGCAGCACTCTGTTGCCCCATTTTGGCTGATAACTATTGAAGAGGAAATATCACAAATTAATGTGCACCATTAACTGTACAATAAATCAGCAAGGAGGTACCAGATCTTCAGTTAGCTGACCACAGGCACTTTGGTCCATCTGTCAACTAATCGAGTAATATTAGCAGAACAATTGAATATTTCTTTCCTGGCTTTGGCTCATGTAAAATTTAAAAGCCTGGTGCATGGAAGAAAGCACATCAAAAATGGGTTCGAGTAGAGTGCAATCCAAAACAGAATAATTGCCTACAGGCTAGTTCAGGAAAGCCGAAGGAATGTTGGCCAAATTGGAAGGCACATAGATTGTTTTGTTTGATCATTTATTTTCCTTCAAAGGATCAGTCATACGCTTTGATTGTGGCTCCACAGATGTCAGGGTAATGTGTGGGAAATTGCTTCTGGTACTTAAATATTGTTAACAAACAGCGCCTCTTTACTCTGGTAAAGAGAATATTTGTTAGTTTGTAAGTGAGTTGGAGATGGGGCAGAACCAGCCTAAGATCTGAGGTAGAATTTGGATAAGCAAATGGAAAACAGGCTATTTAAATTGAACATCTATGAAACACAGAAAACTAAATTCTCAACCAGAATGACGAAAATGTCTCCTGATGAAAGTGCAACAATTTTTTTGCCAACTAACTAAAGTCATGAGAGGCCAGCTGGAGAATCGTGGAATGTTATTACAAAGCAAAAAAAAACTTTGGCCGATGGTGTCTGTGTTAAATCTCAGTAAGAAGGAGCTAAATTCACCACCCACGTCCCCCACCACCACCACCACCATTGCCCTTTTTACCCCTGCCCTGCAAATTTTGCTCCATGTAATTATTCAGTCGTCTTATGAAAGTAATTTAATCTGCTTTAACCACCTTTTCAAACATTGTGGTTTGGAAAAATCAGAATTTTTTTTTTGCTTTTGCTCCCCACCAATGACCTTAGATTTTGTCCTTGGTACATAGTGTCAGAAGGACCAGTGAACAGTTTCCCCCATTTACTTTAGTTAGCCTGAGCAAATGACTGTTCTTCATGATTCTGTATTCTCATCCTGACCCAATTTTGTGTCTATACCACCACTGCCCATTTCATTCCACAGGCTTCAATTTTGCTTGCACACTTGTGTGACACTTCATCGAACATAGAAATCCAGTGTATCACCAATTAATCACTAAAATTAGTGATTAATCATTTACAGTGTGAGCATACAGAGTGGAAAAGGTATTGGTTATTCAAAAAAGATCACTTTAGGGGATGTTAGTTAATGTAAAATAACAAGGTGTCGAGCTGGATGAACACAGCAGGCCAAGCAGCATCAGAGGAGCAGGAAGGCTGAGGTTTCGGGCCTAGACCCTTCTTCAGTAAAAGGATGTAGTTAATGTAATCTCTAATTGTGTAATATTTGACTCGATCACTTATAGAATTGTAGAGACATACGGAACAAAGTATCCCTCCAAACTTTTCCTATTTATGGACTAATCAAAATGTCTTTTAAACATTGTAATTGTGCCGACATCTGCCATTTCCTCAGGAAGTTAATTCCACAACTTCTGTTATATTTTTCAGATTTGTTGTTCAATAATATATTTATTACGGTCTTTGCTTTTGACTGGGTGGCAAAAGTATTTTTTAGCCATGAACGATAGCGCAATTAAAGCAGAATTAAGTATGAGTCTACTCAACCAGAAAACATTGCAGTTCTCCAGAAGAAACAGAAGATTTTCTAGTTTATTTCAATTGCCAGGTCATTGCTCAAACTTGAGCTGAGAAAAGTAATCTCCAAATATAACATAGAATTAAACAAAAGCAGACAATTGCCCAAAAGTGTGTCTTTTCAATGTCCTGCCTATCAAATATTATTCCTGCACGGTTTACAATTGATTGAATTTTTTTTGCACTGTCTTTGAATCGCAAATTGCTAAATGTCCCAAACTGCGAAAACAATTTTATGAATCATTTTATACGAATAAGCACAGCATTAGGAAATGTCAGACTTCATAAACAACATTGAGCCATTTGCTGTAATGACAATAAATGTTAAAAGCAAGCAAATGGTATGGGGGTTTTGGGTCGGAGGGTTTGGAATTGGCTTATTTAAATTATGAATTTCGTAACGAGTTACTTGCTTCAGACTGAATGTATAGGTAAACTTGAGCATTGGGCTCTGTTTCCAATCAAATTCCAGCCTTTACTGTTCACAGTTTATGCGTTATGGAGCATCGACGGCAGGTTTAACAATAACTGTCCTTCCTGCTATTATTTTATTAATGTAACTCTTACAGATTTCGGTGTAATGTTCCAATTAGTCTTCTGGGTGCAAACAGCTATGCTTATAAGCACTTTGAAAATTGAGGCTTTACATATTTCATTCATTGTGTGTGTGTGTGTGTGTGTGTGTGTGTGTGTGTGTGTGTGTGTGTGTGTGTCTAATGCATTAATGAAAAGTGAATATATTGCCTTAATTAGGTGACTAATCAAGATCGGGTTTCCAATATTTTCAACAAAGCCATGACCGTGCTCAAATTTGAACCCGAGCGTCCTCAGGACTTTGATCTTGCACAGGTCATTGCATCAAATAAAGGTGAGCAGTGGAAATTGCTTCAATTTAAGTTAGAGATAATGGGAACTGTAGATGCTGGAGGATCCAAGATAATAAATTGTGAAGCTGGATGAACACAGCAGGCCAAGCAGCATCTCAGGAGCACAAGAGCTGATGTTTCGGGCCTAGACCCTTCATCAGAGATGGGGATGGGGTGAGGGTTCTGGAATAAATAGGGAGAGAGGGGGAGGCGGACCGAAGATGGAGAGAAAAGAAGATAGGTGGAGAGGAGAGTAGAGGTGGCGACGTAGGGAGGGGATAGGTCAGTCCAGGGAAGACGGACAGGTCAAGGAGGTGGAAGATGGTTAGTAGGTAGGAAATGGAGGTGCGGCTTGGGGTGGGAGGAAGGGATGGGTGAGGGGAAGAACAGGTTAGGGAGGCAGAGGCAGGCTGGGCTGGTTTTGGGATGCAGTGGGGGGAGGGGACGAACTGGACTGGTTTTGGGATGCGGTGGGGGAAGGGGAGATTTTGAAGCTGGTGTAGTCCACATTGATACCATCGGGCTGCAGGGTTCCCAAGCGGAATATGAGTTGCTGTTTCTGCAAACCTCGGGTGGAATACTGCATCCATTGTACCCGGTGTGGCTACCTCTACATTGTGGAAACCAAGCGGAGGCTTGGGGACAGCTTTGCAGAACACCTCCGCTCGGTTCGCAGTAAACAACTGCACCTCCCAGTGACGAACCATTTCAACTCCCCCTCCCATTCTTTAGATGACATGTCCATCATGGGTCTCCTGCAGAATCACAATGATGCCACCCGAAGGTTGCAGGAACAGCAACTCATATTCCCCTTGGGAACCCTGCAGCCCAATGGTATCAATGTGGACTTCACCAGTTTCAAAATCTCCCCTTGCCCCACCGCATCCCAAAACCAGCCCAGTTCGTCGCCTCCCCCAACTGCACCACACAACCAGCCCAGCTCTTCCCCTCCGCCCACTGCATCCCAAAACAGCCCAGCCTGTCTCTGCCTCCCGAACCTGTTCTTCCTCTCACCCATCCCTTCCTCCCACCTCAAGCCACACCTCCATTTCTTACCGACTAACCTCATCCCGCCTCCTTGACCTGTCCGTCTTCCCTGGACTGACCTATCCCCTCCCTACCTCCACACCTATACTGTCCTCTCCACCTATCTTCTTTTCTCTCCATCTTCGGTCCGTCTCCCCCTCGCTCCCTATTTATTCCAGAACCCTCACCCCATCCCCGTCTCTGATGAAGGGTCGAGGCCCGAAACGTCAGCTTTTGTGCTCATGAGATGCTGCTTGGCCTGCTGTGTTCATCCAGCTCCACACTCTGTTATCTTCAATTGAAGTTAAATCAGTTTCTGAATGGCATAACCACTGCAAGGAAATTGATATTTTCTTCTGATTTCACCAAAAAGATGAAGATATCTAAATTTGTACAATTGAACATATCCAAGCATGTTCAGCAGTATTCAACTCTGAGGAATGTAAAGCCAATAAACAACTAATATCTGCACCTAATAAAAACAAATTATTCCATCTGATTCCCCAAAGCCAAATCAGAACAAAGAACCGCAAATGCTGGAAATCAGAAACTGCTGGAAAAGCACAGCAGGTGTCACAGCACTTTTAGAGAGAAATCAGGGTTAGTGTTTCGAGTCCAGTAGCCCTTTTTCAAAGCTACTCAAATATTGAGTGAAGGATGCACATCAGGAGTTGGTTGTGGCATTAAATCCTGAATTACTCATATTGCTTTGTTCATTCTTATTTTAACTGGTTATTCCAAAATAACTGTTTTCTGTTGCTGAAATTAATCTGTTCTTCCCCTCTTTTTGGCCCGTGGCTGAGAGACCAGAAATATGGGTGGGGTCACTGCTGCCAAGTTGCTAATCTGTAGCAACCCTCCCCCAACCATTTCCTGGTGAAAAGTAGAAACGAGGACTCATGTGTTTAATGCTGCTGTGGTTTAAAACTTGCCATCCAGGCTGTGTTAAGCAGAATGCCTTATGAAAATGAAAGGTCCCAATGCCTTTGCAGCATGCTATCCCTGTCAGCTTTCACAGAAAAGAAAAATCAATCCCCTGGATGCAAGCCTCACTAACAAAGCTGGCATTTATTCTGCTTCCTTCATTGCCCTCAGAAAATGGCCATTCACTGGATCACTAACTCGTGTTTGATTTTCGTGCCCTCAGTGGTGTTAGTTTCAAGATTCCAATCCGATGCTGAAGGAGAGAGATAGCTTTTCTCAGTGTTTTCGCATTGATCACACTGCACCTTTTTGTGTTTGATGCTGGTATCAGCAGAAGTGACCATGTAGCTGCTGGGTCATTCGTGAATCAATTGGGGTTTTGCATTCTTCTGTAGTAAGGAAAATCTACAATCTTTACCTGGGCTACTCTATGCTGACTCTTCACAGCCTCATATCTGGCCTAACAAAACCACTCAGTTGTACAAACTGTCATGAAGAAGGCATGTTCCATCGGACAGTGAGGGGTTTGAAATGGATTTTAGTCTTGACCAACAATGCTCATCCTGAGAATGGGTCTCAGATATAATGGTTTTCAGTTATTGAGTTTACCTAAGGATGGTATAACTCCAAGACTTTCTCTTGTGTTTTGTAATACGTTCTGAATCCTTGCAATATATTCGTTCTGTTCCTCCCAGCCATTGATATTTCCATATCCAGGAAGCAGTTGGACCTGTGCACAATCAATATGATGAAAACACGTGTGAATAATAATGTGCTTTCCCTCTGCTTTTTCAGTGCTCATACTTCCGGCCGATGCCATCCTGTATTATGCAATGAACAAGGAAGAGAGTCATGACTTCATCCTGAGATTCACCGACAGAAGATCTTCATGCCGATGCAAGTTTTAGCTGTAAGGAACATCATGTTTCATGAGACTCTATTGGATCTAAAATCTCTGCTCAGTATCAAAAACCCTGCAATATAAGAATAAATTACTTTGGCAGTTTTCTACTTTAAATTATTGGACAATTTGGATAGAGTGACTAGACTTCAGACAATTGCTTACCATTAAGATTTGAGTCCAGTGCTTGTTTGTGCTTTTCAAACATCTTGCACATCAGCTATTTTTTTCTGGAAGGCTGGAGAATTGAACCCTGCCACCTGTCTTCTATGGACATCACAGTCATTTATCAATTGGTTGGATGAGAAAAAGAATCTCTTACGTTTAATCTTGTTGACCAATTGTGATTGAAGTTGCCTGGGTTCCTCAATGGTTGTTTGGTTAAAAAGCAAACCAGCCATTTGTTCAGTCAATGACAGGATGATGAATACTTCAACTGAAGTGTTTGGTTTGGCCCTTCAACTCTTCAGCACTCCATTCCTGCCTTCAATATTTTTATTTCTCCAGTGGTTTAAATTAATTTGGAGAGAATGCCATTGACATGCCTTCAACAAAGGGCAACTACAAGAAATAATAGAGTTGTTTATTACTGCCAGTGATATTGCACTTGTTTGAGACCTTAACTGTTTTTACTTAATGTTCAATTTTACAGAAATTTAATGTAAAATTATTACATTATACGGGCTTACATTACATTATACATGAGTGAGACCAAGTGTGTGAGAGTGAGATTATGTGAGTGAGATTGTGAGAGTGGGAGTCAGACCATGTGTGTAAGTGAGTGCCAAGTCAGTGAGAGTGAGTAAAACTGTGTGTGAGTGAGTGTGTGAGACTGTGGGAAGTCAGAGTGAGATGGTATGCATTCGTGAGACCGTGTGAGTGAGAGTCAGAGTGAGCTGATGTGTAAGAGTGAGACTGTGTGAAGTTAGAGTAAGACTGTGTGTGTGAGTCAGACTGAATGACAGTCAGTATGAGACTGTGTGTGAGTGATACTGAGAGTTTCTGTGTGAGTGGGTGTGAGAGAGTGGGACTGTATGAAGATAGAGTGAGACTGTGAGTGAAAGCATGTGTGTGAGTGAGACCATATGTGTGAGTGAGACTGTGAGAGAGAGAGTCAGAGTTAGATTGAGAGAGAGCGAGTAGGAATTTGTATGTGAATGATACCAAGCATTTGTGAGAGTGAGACCATGCGTGTGACTAAGAATGTGTGTGTGAGTGAGAGAGTCTGAGTGGGGCTGTGTGTGGGTGGGGCTGTGTGTGGGTGGGACTCTGAATAAGATTGTGTGAGAATGTATGAGTGAGAGAGCATGTGTAATTGAGTGAGTTTGAACAAGACCATGTGTGACTGAAACTGTGAACTCAGAGTGAGATTGTGTATGATTGAGACTATGTGAGTGTGAGAGGCAATGTGTGTGAGAGTGGAATTGTGGGAAGTCAGGCGATACTGTGTGTGTGAACTTCCGGGTGAGACTGCGCTCTCAAAATAAGACTGACTAAGGTATCAGAGACAGCCTGTGTGAGTGAGACTGAGTTGGTGTGTGAGAGTCAAGATTGAGCATGTGTGTGATTGAGCCTGAGTTTGTGCGTGTGACACAATGTGAGTGTCTGTATGGGAGTGAGTCAAACTACGTGTGTGAGACTGTGTGAAGTGAGAATGAGACTGTGCAAAGCCAGTATGGGACTGTATGTGTGAGACTGAGACCATGTGTGAGTGAAAAAGTCAGAGTGAGGCTGTGTATGAGACTGATGTGTGTGTGTGAGACTGTGAGGTTGTGTGAGTAAAACTGCAAAGTCAGCGTGACACTGTATGAGTGAGAGTGTGTGAGATTGTGCTTGTGATACTGTGTGAGACTGAGTGTGAATGAGTCTTTGTGAGAGTGTGTGCAAAGTGAGTGGATTATTTGTGAGTGAGGCTGTGTGAAATGTGAGTCAGACTGACTGAGTGTGTGTGAGTGACTATAACAGGCTGAGTGAGAAATTGTGTGTGTAAGTGTGAGACTGTGAATGAAACTGTCAGAGTGTCAGAGTGAGGGAGTGTGTGTGTGAGAGGATATTATCTGTCAAGTGCATACCATCTCAGGGAAAAAAAAACTAACAAACTAACCATTTATCCAGACCATTAGTTGGGATGATGAGTACTTCAGCTGGACTGTTTGGCTTGGCCTTTAAAGTCTCCAGCCAACCTTTTGTTTACAGAGGCTTTAACTAATTCTGGATAAAAAACCCATTGATATGTTTTTAACTCACTGCAATTGCAAGAAATAACAGCACTGTTTATTATTGCCAGTGGTATTGCACTTGTTTGAGACTTTAATTAATGCTCAGCTTTATAATGAATTTATTTTGAATGGTTATATTGTGAGATGTGCGCGCGTGTGTAAGAGAATATATATTTGTAAAGTGCAAACCATTTTGGGGATAAAAGGTATTTAAAAAATGCACAGGGGACCAGATCACCTCAGACATGAATACTGTAATACACTTGTTGTTCCGAGTTTATCTGCTCATGTTCCATTACTCAGACCTGTCATTGTTTCAAGTGGGTCTCATTGGTTAACAGCCTAATCTGACACTCATTCATTGACCTTTTCATTTTAATGCAATCACATCTCACGTGCAGGACAGTGTTGGTTATATATATTCACTTTTCAAATGGATCCAAAACAATAATCCATTCAAAGTAGCAAAATATCAGGAATTTTTAAAAATATTTGAGTCTGTGTCAAATTCACATTTGCACAATGTATAAGTTAACACCAGGAACAACAAACACTTTAACATTTCTGGCATTCCTTTCTTCCACAGGCAATGTTCGAGCCTCCTTCCTGATGTGAATCAATGAGCTCTGGTGAGGAAGGGCTTTAGGGAGCTCACTGCCCTGAATTTTGAGAGTTTGGATGTATTTTATTTCCTTCTCCTCCTGTAAATCGCTTGGTGCTCGATATAGGATTCACTAATTAGACATTTACACATAACCACTTTAAAACTAAAATGGTTCAACATCGAGGCTTTGCCAACAATACCAGCCACACGTAGAAGAGGAAATCATCTGAGTTCTTTGTCTAAGTTTCGTTTCTAAAAATAGTGTTCAGTAAATGTTATCGATGTTCTTACATTTGTTTTAAATTAAAAAGTTAAATTGCAATCTTTTGTTTCATTCTTTTGAAGTAGAAGACAAATTCTGGGCTGATGGAGTATACTTCATATCTAATTAGTGCTGCTTCACTAAATATAACCTCCGATCAGCAATTTGTGCTGAGAGCTCACCTCCACGAACCATGTATCTGGGGTTATTGACAGTCATAATCCTAGAGAGCAAGGCAGGTACCTTGGCACCACACAGGAAATCTCTATTGCGGGGGGGTGGGGGGGGTGGGTTGGGGGAAAGCTGATGGAGAAACTGGTTGAACAAATAATGGCTCTGCCAGGATTGGAACAGTTTGTTTGCAATATGTGGGAAAGGTGCCTCCATTAAAAATGGCCTCTGATATCCGTCTACTCACTTGCATCACTGACCCCATGCCATTTGTAAAATGCAAGCTTCAGTGCAAAGGCCACATTGGCCTTGATGCACTTTCATAGAATTTCTGTGCAAGACTGTTGTATAATGGTGTTTGCAGTGACTGTCACATCAGCGCTGTGGGGCAACTCGTGCTGGCACAAGCATTGGTGGGACAGATAGAAGAGTTAGCTCCAGGAATAGTGGCTGTACTGTTGTAGTTTTCCTCATCTTTGGATTCTGGGGAAGTATCTGGAAAACTGCCAATGTGACACCCCTATTCAAAAAGAGAGAAAGGCAAAAGGCAGTAACTTTAGGCCAAACATTTAATGTTGAAAAGGCGTTGGGATCAATCATTAAGGCAATAATAACAGTGCATTTGGAAAGCAATAATCTAATTAAACAGAGTCATCATGACTCCATGAAAGAGAAATCACGTCTTACTATTAGTTTTTTGAAGAATGCTGAACCAGAGCAGTTAGGGAGGAACCAGTACGTCTGTTGTATTTGGACTTCGAGCAGGCGTTCAACAAGTTACCTCACAAAAGCTTCAGCCTTACAATAAAAACCATGGTGTTGGAGGTGATAAGGTGACATGGATGGAGAATTGGCTAACAGCCAGGAAGCAGTGAGCAGGCATTAGAGGTTCTTTTCCAACTTGGTGACCTGTGACCAGTGGAGTTTCACAGGGATCAGTACTGTGATGGCAACTGTTTACAACAAATATAAATAACTTGGAGCAATGAAGTGTAAGTACCTGGGCCGAATTTGCAGAAAACATAAAAATAAGTAGAAAGGCGGGTTGTGAGAGAGATACAAACAGTTCACAATGAAATGTTGCTATCTGAGTAGACGAAAAGCAAATGGAGTATAATGTGGGAAAATGCAAATTTGGTATTTTTAGAAAGATGAATAAAGGAGTTGTTTTATTCAAATGAAAAAAAAACAGAACTCTGCAACAAAGGTAATTGAGTTCCTTGTGCACAAAACACAGGAAGCTAGCACACAGATGCAGCAGGTAAACATGAAGACTAATCAATATTGGCCCTTACTTTAAGAGGTTGGAATGTAAGACGAGGGAGGTGTGCTGGTGGGACACATTTGGACTATGTCAGCAATTTTTCCTCTCTTATTTAAAAGACATCATTTTACTGGAGGCAGCACAAAGAAGGGTCACTGGATGATCTCCAATGTGTTGGGATGACCTTATGAGCAAAGGCTAAACAGTTTGGGACGCTACTGTCCGGAATTTAAAAAAAAAACGAGGATGTGATTTTGTTGAATTGTACAGGATTCTTAAGAGGCTTGACAGGGTAAATGTTGAAAGGATATTCCCTTCATGGGAGACTATAGGACCAGAGGGCATAGTCCCCAAATATAAGTTGCCATGTTAGAATTGAATCTGAGAAGTAGCTTTATTGTCACATATACTCAAATGCCACGTACTGGGCCATTTTAGGTACAGAGGTACCCAGGTTAAGATTCTTAAGTACAAATTCTTGGTCAGGAAGACAATTAGAAAAATAAGGAAAGAAAAGTTCCAGGATTATAGATCAGAGGAATAAGTGAGAACAGTAAATTTTTAAAAATCACCATGATAGATCATAAGAATAAATTTTAAAATATAAATGTAAAGTTCAGAATGTCAGTCGTTTTAACCCAGTTCGCGCTGGCACCGAGCCTCCAGTTTGAGTTTTGACACCTGACCATGCCAGGCTTCACTTTGAGCCTCTCGAGGCCGGGAGACTGCTCTGGAATCACCTCAAGGCCAGATGTCGACGCTGAGGGCATGTCAGCCGACAGATCACCTTGCCGGACCCACACTGAGGCATGACATTCAGGACATTACTGAGAAGAAAAAAGCAAAAAAAGGAGGGAAGAAACAGAAAAGAAATTGACAGAGTGGACAGGTCCTACTCCTCAGCCTAAGCCTGAGGTGAGGAGGACTTTGGTCTCTGGTACTCATGGAGTCATTGAGCTGTACAGCACTGAAACAGACCGTTTGGTCCAATTGCCCATGCCAACCAAATATCCTGAACTGATCGAGTCCGATTTGTCAGCATATGGCCCATATCCCTCTAAACCTTCCTATTTATATACCCATCCACATTCCTTTTAACTGTCATTGTACCCACTTCCACAACATCTTCTGGCAGCTTGTTCAATACGTGCAACACCCTCTGCGTGAAAACATTACCCCTTAGGTCTTTTTAAAATCTTTCTCCTCTCACCTTAAACCTATGTGCTGTAGTTTCCAACAGCCCTCCCCTGGGAAAATACCTTGGCTCTTCACCCTCCCCATGTCTATCATGGCTTTTAAAATTCTCTTCCCTCAGTCTTTGACATTCCATGGAAAATAGCCCCAGCCCCTCCTGATAGCTCAAACCCTCCAAACCTGGCAACATCCTTGTAATGAATCCTCGTAATGACAGGTATATGAATCGTGTCAAGTTTCACATCTTTCCTACAGCAGAGAGACCAGAATTGGATGCAGTATTCCAAAAGTCGGCTTACCAATGTTCTGTACAGCTACAACGAGACCTACCAACTCCTCTGCTCAATGCACTGAGCAATAAAGGCAAGCACACTAAACACCCTCTTCACTATCCTATCTACCTGCGACTGCACTTTCAAAGAACAATGCACCTGCACCCCAATGTCTCTTTGTTCTGCAACACTCCCCAGGATCTTACTGCTAAGTTTATAAGCCCTGCTGTAATTTGACTTTCCAAAATGCAGACCCTCACCTTTATCTAAATTAAACTCCATTTGCCACTCCTTGGCCCACTGGCCCAGCTGATCAATGTCCTGTTGTACTCTCAGGTAACCTTCTCCGCTGTCCACTACACCTCCAATTTCGGTGTCGTCCACATTTCTACTATCCATACTTCCTGTGTTCACATCCAAACCATTTACATAAATGACAGAAAGCAGTGGAGCCAGCATTAGTCCTTGTAGAACACCACTGGTCACAGGCCTTCAGTCCGAAAAGGAACTTTCTATCACCCTCTGTCTCCTACTTTTGAGCCAATTTTATGCCCATCTGGCTAGTGGTTTCCGTCTTCCACGTAATCAAACGTTGCTGAGCAGCCGACCCATGCAGTACCTCGTTGAATGCCTGACTGAAGTTCATATAAACAACATCCACTGCTCCGCCCTCAACAATCTTCTTCATTACTTCTTCAAAAAATACTCAAACAAGTTCGTGAGAGACAATTCCGCATGCACAAAGACATGTTCACCATCTGTAATCAGTGCTTGCCTTTCCAAATAACTGTAAATCCTATCCCTCAGGATCCCCTCCAACAACTTATCCACCACTGGATTCAGGCTCACTGGTCTATAGTTCCCTGGCTTTTTCTTACCACCTTTCTGAAATAATGGCACTGCGTTAGCCAACCCCCAGTCTGCTGGCAACTCGCACATGGTTTTTGATTATACAAATACCTCAGCAAAGTAATTTACCCGAGCTTCCCACAAAGCTCTGGGTTACACCTGATCAGGTCCCAGGGACTTATCCACCTTTATGCATTTTAAAACCTCCAGCACCTCCTCTGTAATATGGACTGTTTTCAGGGCATCACTGTTTATTTCCCCAGGGTCCCTGGCTTCAATGTCTTTCTCCAGGGGAAATACTGATGTGAAATATTCATTTAGTATCTCACCCATCTCCTGCGGTTTCACACACAGACGGCCTTTTTGTTCTTTAAAGGGCTCTGCTATCTCCCTTGTTACTGTCTTGCCCTTATTATTGTTATAGAATCTCCTTGGATGCTCTTTAACTGCACTTGCCAAAGCCATTCCATGTCCTTTTTTGCACTCGTGGTTTCCTTCCTAAATATACACTTATTGCTCGTATGCTCGTCCAGGGATTCAGTCAATCCCAGCTGTCACAACACAACATATGCTTCGTTTTTCTTAAGCGGACCCTCAATTTTTCTATTTTCAGCATTCCCAACACCTACCAGCCCTACCCTTCACATTACCGTCAACAAACTGTCTCTGGGCTCTCCTTATCTCTTTTTTAAAGGAGTCCTGATTCCCAATCTTTACCTGCAAATAATCACTCTCAGTCAAATTTTGAAAGTAAAAACCCTGAAGAAACTGCGGATGCTCTAAATTGGAAACAAAAGCTGAAATTGCTGGAAAAGTATCGCATAATCTGTGGAGAGAAATCAGTGTTTGCATTTCGGATCGATTGACACTCCCTCAGAGCTCAGGAAGGGTCACTCGACCTGAAACATAGAACATAGAAAAGTACAGCACAGTACAGGCCCTTCGGCCCACGATGTTGTGGAATAATCCTAATCCAAAAACAAAATAACCTAACCTACATTCCCCTCAATCACAGCGGTCCATGTGCATGTCCAGCAGTCACTTAAATGTCACTAATGAGCGTCTGATTTCTCTCAACAGATGCAGCAACACCCGCTGAGCTTTACCAGCAATTTCTGTTTTCGTAACTTTTGGAAGTTCCTACCTAATACCATGAAAATTGTTTTTTTTTCCAATTTAACTTTTTGATCAGTCTGTCCTTTTCCATAATTATTTTAAAACTGATAGAATTATGATCACTTGCCCCAAAGTACTCCCTTCCTGTCACCTCAATCATTTGCCTGCCTTATTCCCAACAAGTCAAGTTTTGCTCCTTCTCTTGTACGTACATCCACAGACTGAATAAGAAAGTTTTCTTTCACACACTGAACAAATTCCTTCCCATCCCACCTCTTAACACTATGCCAGGCCCAGTCTATGTTTGGAAAGTTAAAATCCCCAACCATTACAACCCTGTTATTCTCACAGATATCAGATCTCCTTACATATTTTCATCTCAATTTCCCATTGGCTACTGGGGGTACCTTTTGTACAATCCCAACAAGATGGTCATCCCTTTCTTATTTCATCGTTCAACGCAAATAATTTCCTTGGGCAAACTCCCAGGAATCCTCCCTAAGTACTCGCTAAGTACAGCCATAATGTTATCCCAAACCAAAATCACCACTCCCCCTCCTCTCTTTCCTCCCCTTAAGTCCCTCATATCATCCACAAACTAAACTGTTTAATTCTGGTGTCAAATTTAAGTCATTTAAGAAATTTCCAATAAGTGTTGATATTTAACCCCAATCCCAAGGTCTAATTTTGAGTAATAACCTATTTAATTATATTTTTCAAAATCTTACTGATGTTTTCTGAAGGCCCAAGCGTATTATTTGCATGAGGGAAGCAGCAGGCACCTGTGGGACAATATTTTCACACTGAGGGTGGAGCGCATGTGGAATGAACTGCCAGAGGAAGTGTCACATACATGTACAGCTGAATTCCGCTTATTACAAAGTTTAAAAGACATTTGGACAATTACCCAAAGAGCGAAGTTTTAGAGGGATATAAAGGCAAAAGGGATTAGTACAGTTTTGGAAACTTGGTCAGCACGAACAAATTGGACAGAAGGGTCTATTTCTGTGCTGTATGACTCTGAGACTCTAATAAATGCTCTAAGTTGAATGTTTGTATTACTACCCTTCATTATTGGAACTAGTGGATATTCCTGCAAACCTTAAGTGGAAATATGAAATGCAAACTTGCTTTCAGTAATGTATGTTTCCCAAGGACTGATATAGATGTTTGCAAAAATCTGAGCTCAGACATCCCCACTAAAAGATTTAACTTGGCTGCAGTGGCAAATGTGATGTGTCCTGTTCTGCAGGGGATCCAGCTAATTGCTTAAGTTGTGAAGGTGACCCATGGCAGCTGATATGGGGGACTTTATCAATAATTCCAACATGGGTGTATTTGTATAATCTCCGCTGCATCACGCTTGGCAGTCATCAGCACAGTTTCAGAACACAAATGGCAGGTACATGAAGGCAAATTATGGTATTTATCAAATCAGATGATCACAATATGTTTGATAAAGCTCCCCAACCAGTTCCTGTTCATTACTGAATTCCTCAGCAACGCTCCCTGTCCGTACAACCTTAATATTTTCTGCAAAGTGGAAATTATTCTTCAAGGTTAGCAGTTGAATTCTGCTCTTTATAACTTCTGCACACTGAGCTCTGTTTAGAACATTAGCTACCCCCTGGTGAAGAAGCTTTGGTCACAAGGTCTTTATCAACATGATGTTTGATGCTCATTGCTTACATCTTGTTCCCTTTTCTTAAAACAAAAGCTGCATGTTCATTTTTGCAGAGACTGAGCTGAGGTGGGTCAGCTGTTTTATTGGAAAATGCATCTAGGACCAAAGCAGGTCGAAGGATTGCATCCTGAAATGTTAGCTTTGTCTCTTCACAGATGTTGCCTGAATATTTCCAGCACTTTCTGTTTTCCCCAACTTCCCCACATTCTGATTTCCTGCATCTGTAGTATTTTGCTTAATTACATTTAGGTTGAGTTGGCCTGTGAAAGGCCTGATTTTTTTTTTGCATATTACAAAAAAAACTGTCCCAGTAATATCAAACGGCTTGGAAAACATCAGCCTTTCAACAGCTGACCCTTAACTATTGAAACAGCCATTCCTCATCCCTGTTAAATTTCTGCTGGAAGATGCGATTTGCAGCAAGCAGAATATTCAGTTCTTCATACAGGGTTGGTTTGGCCTCTATAGTGATTAGGTGTAGTGAACGAATGAAGAACTGAAAACCAAAAATAATTTGGAAGAGGATCGCATTGTAGCAGCACGTATTGTCCATTTTTGCAGAAGTAGCTGAAACAGTTGGAACAGCAAACAACATATTTTCTGATAAAAGCTTGAAACATAAGTAAGATTCACTGCAGCTAAGGCAGGTTGCACATGGTTTGTATCTGTCCTGTCCACAGTTAGTTGCCATTGAAATACACTGCATGGAAAAAAATACTAATAGTCCAGTATAATAAAGTGTGAAACTGGATGAACACAGCAATGCAAGCAGCATCTCAGGAGCACAAAAGCTGACATTTTGGGCCTCGACCCTTCATCAGACAGCATCTTCATCTCTCGTGAAGGGTCTAGGCCCGAAACGTCAGCTTTTGTGCTCCTGAGATGCTGTTTGGCCTGCTGGGCCAATCCAGCTCCACACTTTATTATCTTGGATTCTCCAGCATCTGCAGCTCCCACTATCTCTAATAGTCCAGTAGTCTGCAGCATGTTCTAAACAGTATTTAGACATCCTGACATTTACACCTCCTTGAGATTTCCCAATTGGTCATGTGGGAATTGTGGTAATGTCGGCTAGGCTGAGAACTGGAAATACATCTTTTCAGATGTTACCTAGAATGGTGAAGAAACATCTGAAAACTAACCTTCCAGCTCAGCAAGCAAACTCACATCCAGAACCTCAACCTGAGCTACAAATCTTCTCAAAACTCGCTCGCACTTATGGGCGCAATACGCTAAAACTGGCCCGAAGATGGGAAACCAGTGCCATCCGACAGAGTGCCACCCGCGAACAGCTGTACTTCCTGCATGAATGCCTAACGAAACAGGTACTTACCTAAATGTCTCAAATACAAACCTCCCCTTAACACCCCACTAGCCAAAAGAATAGCTGAGCAAAACGGCCGCAGAATGCTTCCAGAAATGATCAATGATGCCCAAAACAGACTCCGTAAATACAACCGGGAAATTTCGCGCCAAAAATCTTTACCCACTAACGCGACAGACCATGAATGGACAGGCACAGCACAACGAGCCATAGACATCAGGCAGCGGCAAACACAGAAAATGAGAAAACCAGACAAACTCACACAAAATAACAACACAGAAACATGGATAAAAAACTTATCTGACCGACCATTAACAGACACTGAAAAAGCCGTCTTAGTTAGAGGATTAAATTACAACTTCCGGGATGCGGACAAGAAAGATTTCTCAGCAGCGTTAGAAACAACACTGAAAGACAACAAACTCACAGAAGAAACCCAGCAAACCATCAGACAGACAGTCGCACCAACACTAAGCAGGAAAAAGGAAGAAAACACACTCAATACACAAGAAAGGAAAGCCCTGAAAGGACTCAAAAAAGATAAAAACACCGTTATCCTACCTGCAGACAAAGGACGCTTGACAGTCATCTTAAACCGAACAGACTGCATTGAGAAAGCGAACGCACTGCTTGCAGATACCAACACTTACCAACAGGTGGCGATAGACCCGACCCCACAACCAGAGAACCGAATCACAGCCTTACTCAAAAAACTTCAAAAATCTCGAGAATTAAACAAGAGAGACTTCCAAAAAATGAAACCAGATGGATCCAACACACCACGCTTCTATGGACTACCAAAAATTCACAAACCAGGAGCCCCCCTCAGACCCATAGTGTCGCTACCTGGAACACCAACCTGCAGATTAGCCAAGGAACTACACCAAAGACTAAAACACCTAGTAGAAGACTCCCACCACTCCATTCGCTCCATCCAAGAATTCCTGAACACCAAAGACACCAAGATAGAAGAGGATGAAATAATGGTCTCCTTTGACGTAACAGCCCTGTTCACATCCAACATCATCAACCTGGCCAAAGAAACACTGACTACACAATTAGAAGAACCGAAGACACATACACCAGACACCACCAGCCTCATCAGCAAGGACAAAACATCAAGCTAGTGGACCTATGCCTCACCACCCACTTCACTTTCAATAACAAAACCTACAGACAAACCAACGGTACACCCATGGGATCTCCGATATTAGGGTTCTTAGCAGAGGCAGTAATGCAGAGACTCGAACAAACAGCTCTGCCAACCATCCAACCCAAACTTTGGGTCCACTATGTGGATGACACCTTTGTCATCACTAAACAAAACAAATTAGAGGAAACCTTCAAGACCATCAATAATACCCTTACCGGCATAACATTCACAAAAGAGGAGGAAAACAACAACAAACTGCCATTCCTAGATGTCACAGTAGAGCAAACAGCCAATGGGGAACTTCAAACCAGCGTCTACAGGAAAATAACACATACGGACCAAATACTGAACTACAGGAGCAACCATCCCAACACCCACAAACGAAGCTGCATTAGAACATTATTCCAACGAGCTACCACACACTGCAGCACAGAGGAACTACGCAGAGCAGAGGAAAATCACCTATACAGCGTTTTCAAAAAGAATGGGTAACCTATGAACACAGTCCACCGATTTCTCAGCAACAAACCCAAACAAACAGACAAAATGGGCTCAGAAACCATAACCACTCTCCCCTACTTCAAAGACATTTCCGAAATGACTGCCAGCCTACTCGGACATCCTGGCATCAGGGTAGCCCACAAACCCACCAACACACTAAAACAGCAGCTAATGAACTTAAAAGACCCTATACAGACAACAAGCAAAACAAACGTCATCTACAAAATACCTTGCAAGAACTGTGACAAACACTACATTGGACAAACGGGCAGAAAGCAAGCCACCAGGATACATGAACATCAACTAGCCACAAAACGACATGACCCACTATCACTCGTATCCTTACATACAGATGAGGAAGGACACCACTTTGATTGGGACAACACATCCATCCTAGAACAAGCCAAACAGAGACACGCATGAGAATTCCTAGAAACATGGCATTCCAACCGGAACTCCATCAACAAACACATTGATTCGGAGCCAATCTTTCACCCCCTGAGAAAAAGAACAGGAAATGACGTCACCAACACAGGAAATGGCATCACCAACCCCAGGAAACCTAACCAGATAAATAGAAAGCGGGACATAACACCAGCACTTCATCGGAGGCTCAGTGATGATGTTACCTAGAATGGTGACGAAACTTCTGAAAACTAACCTTCCAGCTCAGCGAGCAAACTCACATCCAGAACCTCAACCTGAGCTACAAATCTTCTCAAAACTCACTAGCACCTTATCTTTACCATGCATGGACAGCCCCAATACACCTGCATTCCCTCTACAGATGGCCTAACGAAACTCCAATTCTTCCTGTCCCACAGGCCCGACTCATCCCTCTCTACTGACACCCTCATCCACTTAGCCGAACTCATCCTCACACTTAACAACTTTGCCTTCAATTCCTCCCACTTCCTACAGACAAACCACGTGGCCATGGGTACCCTCATGGGCCTAAGCTATGCCACCCTCTTTCTAGCTTACGTGGAACAATCCCTCTTCCAAAGCTCCACTGGCCCTAAACTCCATCTCTTCCCACGTTACATTGATGACTATCAGTGCTGCCTCGTGATCCCACAAGGAACTCAAACAGATAATCCACTTCACTAACAACTTCTACCCCAACCTTATGTTCACCTGGACATCTCTGATTCCTCTCGCTCCTTCCTGGAACTCTCTGTTTCCATCTCTGGCTACCACCTGGAAACTGATATGCATTTCAAGCCTACTGACTCCCACAGCTATACAGCATAAACCTCCTCTCACCCACTGACCTGCAAAAATTCCATCCTCCACTCCCATTTCGTCTGCCTCCGTCACATCTGCTCCTGAAATGAGGCATTCCACTCCCGTACATCCCAGATATCTTCATTTTTTCAAGGCCCAGAACTTCCCCTCCACAGTTGTCAAAAACCCTGTCGACTGGATCTCTCATGTTTCCCACAACTCATCCCTCACACCCGCACCTAACAATAACAACCAAAAGAGAATCCCTCTTCTCCTCATGAACGACTCCACGAACCTCTGGATCCACAGCATCATCCTCCGACACTTCTGCCACCTGCAATCTGACCCCATTTTTCCCTTACCACCCTGATCTGCCTTCCAGAGCGATCACTCTCTCCGTGACTCCCTTATCCACTCCACACTCCCCTCCAGCCCGACCACACCCAGCACTATTCCCATCAACCACAGGGAGTGCTAGATCTGCTCCTACACCACCCCGCTCAATCCCATCCCAGGCCCCAAGAAAACATTCCACATCAAACAGAAATTCACCTGCACATCTATTAACGTTGTATATAGTATCCACTGTTACTGATGTAGCCTCCTGTACATCACGGAAACGGTCTTGGATACCGCTTTGTGGAACATGTACTCTCAGTTCATGACAAATGACTACACTGTCCAGTCGCAAACCACTTCAACTCCACCTCCCACTCCTTGGATGATATGTCCGCCCTGGGCCTCCTCCAGTGCCACAACAATGCCACCCAAAGGCTGCAGAACTCACATTTCGCTTGGGAACCCTACAGCACAGTGGTATGAATGTGGATTTCAAAAGCTTCAAAATCTCCCCGCGCCCAACTACATCCCAAAACCAGCCCAGCTCCCCTGACTCCTTAAACTGACCATCCTTTCTCCCACCTATCCACTCCTAACACATCAACTCCCACCTCCACCTCCTACCTACATGCCTCACCTGTCTCCTTGACCTGTCCACCTTCCCTTGACTGAACAACCTCTACCCTAACTCCTCACGTACACTGCGCTTTTCTGGCTCTATAACCGCCTCCTTGACCTGTTTGTCTCCTCTCCACCTATCTGCTCATTTGTCCATCTTCCATCCACCTCGCCCTCCCTCTCTTTGTCTATTTATTTCAGAATCCCCTTCCCCTCCCCCATTTCTGAAGAAGGGTCCAGGCCTGAAATGTCAGCTTTCCTGCTCCCCTGATCCTGCTTGGCCTGCTGTGTTCATCCAGCTCTATACCTTGTTATCTCAGATTCCACAGCATTGGCAGTTCCTACAATGTCTGTAGGCTGCAATGTTCGGGGCATAAATTCTGCAGAAATATTCTGCTCGATGAAAAACCTTGATTAGACATTACTGAACACCAGAGATGACAAAAGAGCACGTTTCCAACCCCAAAAGATCATATTGCAGATCACTATTTCCCACCTCTAACGTGCGACAGCCTCCTCCTAAAACCATTAAATGTTACAAGGCCACAAATTATATTCTCGGAGCAAAAGCAAAATTTCTGGGAAAACTCAGCAGGTCTGGCAGCATCTGTGAAGGGAAAAAAAAAACAGAGTTAATGTTTGGGGTCCAGTGACGCTTCCTCAGAAGTGAATACAGCTGGGAAAATGTCAGTGTATATGCCAAAAATAGGGAGACGCTCGGGTAGAGAGTAAATGATGCAATAGGGCCGAAAGAGAGAGAGAGGAGTTGGACAGACAAAGGAGTTAATAACGATCAGGCTGGGAGGGTGAGTAGTTGCTAATAGGGACTGTTAGTGACTAACAACAGGGAGTGTGTAATGGCAGGCTATGTGGTAACAAGGCCTGGTGTGTGCAGTGGGGTGTGGGACATGGGAGAGTTTAGGCCCTAAAATTATTGAACTCAATATTGAGAATAGAGGGCTGTAGGGTCCCCAAGTGGAAAATGAAGTGTTGTTCCTCCAGCTTGCGTTGTGTTTCGCTGGAACAGTGCAGCAAGCCAGAGATAGATGTTGGCCAGGGAGCAGGGTGGTGCGTTGAAGTGGCAGTCTACAGGCAGTTCAGGATTTTTTTTTGCGAGCAGAACATGGATATTCTCCAAAGCGGTCGCCAACTCTACACTTCGTTTCCCCAATGTAGAGGAAACCACATTGTGAGCAGTGCATGCAGTAGCCTAGATTCTGGGAAGTGCGGGTGAAGTGTTGCTTCACCTGGAAGGTATGTTTGGTGATACTGGGTGTAAATGGGCAGGTGGTGCACTTTCGCCAGTTACAGGGGAAGGTGACGTTGGGCTATGGGGAGGTGTTGGGGTTAAAGGAAGTGGGGACCAGGGTGTTCCAGAGGGAATGGTCCCTGCAGAAGGCAGACATGGGAGGGGAGGGGAATATGTATCTGCTGGTGGCATCTCATTGAAAGTGGTGGAAATGGCGTCTGATGATCTTCTGGATGTGCATGCCAGTGGGATGGTAGGTAAGGATAAGAGGAACCTTATCCTGTTGCGGTAGGGAAGAAAAGGAGTGAGGGCAGAAGTGCAGGAGATGTGTCGGACCTAGTTGAGGGCCCTGCTGACAACGGAGCTGGGGAATCCTCGGTTGAGGAAGAAGGTGGACATGTCAGAGTTCCCTTGTCGAAGTTGGCTTAATCTGAACATATTTGACTGAGACAGAGGAAATGAGAGAATGGGATGGAGTCTTTGCAGGAAGTGTTTTGTGAGGATTTATAGTCCAGGCAGCTGTGGGAGTCTGTGGGTTTGTAATGGATATTTAGTGGCCAGTCTGTCCCCAGAAATGGAAACGGAAATGTTGAAGAAGGGAAGGGAAGGCTCAGAGGTAAACCAGTTGAAAGTGAGGGCAGGGTGGAATGTGAAAGCAACATATTTGAAGTTTTCGAACTCCAGATGAGAGAGAGAAGCAGTACCGATGATATCAATGATGCATTGGAGAAAGAGTTATGGGTGGGGGGTGCTAAAATGGGACTGGAAAAAAAATGTTCCACGTACCCCATGAAGAAACAGGCATAACTAGGGCCCATACACGTATCCATGGCAACCACTCTTTTCTGAAGACATTGAGTCTCCTCACCATCAGCTGATCTGCAATCCACCCCCAACCCCCTCCTACTTCCCTCACAAGGTAAACCCAGCTCAGGATCTTTGAGAAAATAAAGGCCAGAGTTTGTAGGCCTCCTGGAGGTGGGAGGGTCTTTCAAAACATGTCAGGTTTGTGTGGAGGTGGGGTGGGGATATCAATCACTGGTCTGTGGTGTGGCAGATTGTGTTTAATTTGCAGTAATTCGAGACGTTGTTTTTGGTAAAACAAACAAGGGCAGGATTTATACAATTTAAATTAGGACCTTTGGTAGTGTTGCAGAACAGAGGCTAGGCCATCAGATACAAGTCTTCGAAGATTGTGTCACATATAGACAGGGTGTTTGAGAAGGCATTTAGTTCATTACCTTCTTTGCTCAGGCCTTTGAGTTTTGGAGTTGGTATGTCATTTTCACGTTGTACAGGATGTTGGGGAGACATCTTCCGAAGTACCGTGCCTAGTTCTGGTTGCACTGTTATAGGAAGGATAATATTAATCTGGAGAGGGTTCAGCAGAGATTTACCGGGATGTCGCTGGGAATGGATAGTTTGAGATACAAGGAGTGGCTGGATAAGCTGGGACTTTTGTCACTTGTGCATTGGAGGTTGAGGGGGGACCCGAATGACGCTTGTACATCATGATGGGCACAGATCAGTTGAAGGTTACTACCGTTTTCCGAGGGTGGAAGATTTCAAGATAATGGGGATCTTTCAAATTTTGAGGAGCAACATTTTTTAAAAAAAAGACATGACAAGCAATTATTTTACAGAGTGTTGTTTGTGTATGGAATAAACTTACAGACAAAATGGTGGCAGTGGGTACAGCTACAACGTTTAAAAGACATTTAGATAAGTACATGAAGTAGAAATCAGTTTGGATGGTCTTGTGAGCTGCTGCCGTCCCAGGGCCGATCTGAGTAAATCTCTGATGGTTCCCATTCACTGCTGCTGTCTGTGCAGTGGCGTGTGAAGGCCAGCAGAGGGTGGCATTGCATCACATCAAACAGCACAGAGACTGTCACTCCTGTCCCACACAGAGACACACAGAAACACACACAAATACACCAATACTTACACAAATAAGGGGAGCCTATCAGAATTTCTCTGCCTCTGTATTTTCTCAATATTGCATTCATTCCATCTGGTGCATGTCAGGATTTCTGTTATTCCGTTCATTATTTGAGTCACTCTATGAGAGTACATCAGTATTTGCTCTCTCCAGTGAGTGTGACAGTATTTCAGTTGTTCCATGGGGACTGTGACTCTGTGAGATTTTCAATGCTTGATTATTGAAGATGTAGGGACAAGTTGGGAGACCAGTAAATATTACAGGTTAGTTTCACTATCTGAGCTGTCTGAAGGAGGAGGTGTAGGAGGGAGACTCCGTGCTCCCTTCCTGGGAGCTGGTGGAGATGATGTGTTGTGAGCCCACCCTCCTGCCCACCGAGACTATGCGGATTCCATTTGTACTGGCTCGATATAAAAGGGAGATGGCATCAGGGGCACGGTTTCCAAGCTGTGCCAGGTGGGAATGGAACTGGCAGTGGGGTTAAAGTGAGAATTACCCTTCACTGAACATTGCTCCTTACTCGGTCGGTGGGACATGTATATTTTGAAATCTCCACACAGGTCGTCCTGGTTCTCTCCGGCTCATTCCAGGGCCCTCCCCATGCGGCGGGGGAAGGTGGGTGAGGGAACTCATGTGGGGAACAACACCACCCTGCTTGGCCTTTTCTGTCCTATTCCAGGCTGTTTCTCCTGGAATGAGGGAAAGGGAGGGAGGGAATGAAGGTGAATGTGTGAGGCCCTGCTGTTAGTGATGGTGTAGGTGAGGGAGAAGTGGTGAGGTGTCCAGATTAAATCAGTCAACAGTGATGGATCTGTGCAGTGTCTTCAGTGTCAGGGAATAGCAGAGGTGAGAGAGAGTGAGAGTGAGAGTGAAGAGGCAGTGAGAATACAGTGATACTTATTCTGACAGAGCATGGAAGGGTATTGTTAATTAGCTGAAGACTGTGCTGACCACAGTCTCAACCACAAATGCCGAACAAATGCTCAGTCAAAACTCTCCATCATCTGAACTCACAGCAATATCTATTCACGCATCATTCCTGAAAAACTGACCCATGTTGCAATATCCTGTCAAAATGTCTACGTCAGCATTCTAAAACTTGTGAACACATTCTTCCATGACACTGTCTCTCAACCTCCCCATCTCTGTGTACATATGCAACCTATCCCATTTGTTCGTATTTAAACTGAATACCCACCATCTTTCTCTGGCAGTGATTTTCACACCCATGGCACCCCTTGTCATGGCACATTAGAGATATGGAGCTGTAAATGGATGGGAGACGCACATCCTGTCACTTCCAGCATGGGCTGCAAGTTTCCCCAGGCTGCGCAGCGATTTAACACAGCGTTACCAAACACTGCCCTGGGGTGGTCTGTACAGATCTACACGCTGGGAGGGTAACTGTTCTGGGTTTACAGATCAGTTCAGTGGTGTTCACTTCACAGCCCCCCGCACTGGAGAGATACCTGGTTCCGGGTTTATAGATCAATGCACTGGTGTGGTCTGCACAGCTCCCTGTGCAGGACTGATATCTAATTGGCTGGTGAGGCCTGCACAGTGTCTCACTCTGGACAGATTGCCGGGTTGTATTGAGCAGGACACCAGCGTGGTCTGCACAACGCTCCATGCTGAACAGATATTTCATCTGGGTTTGTGATGTCTGGGCTGGTTCTGTGAGGTGGATTGAGATTGTGAGATAACTGACCACTTCAGCTGCTCGGGCACTGCCTTTAATTTGTGTTTGCCAGTTGTGTTGAGTTTGGGGAGAGATTTCCACCACGAGACTGAGTGGGTCTCAACAAAACTGATGGACAGAAGGGCCTTTGTGATGTGGATCTTTATGACTCCATCACATTTTGTAACCGACATTCCCCAGAACATTCTGTAAACGACATTATTTGCGAACAGTTGGACGTCAGTTAAATGAACAAAAGATAAGATCCCGGAGGGAAAAGATCCCGTTCCAGGGAGAAGGAGACACTGTTTCAAAGCGCCCCCCCCGCCCCCAGACAGGTAAAGGGGTGAGCACATCTTCCCCGTGTTCATGTTTCTTCAGAACCGAAAGTTGACAAAAATTTAGACTGACAAAACAGCAATGTCCAATCTCTGTTTGACTTCAAGAAACTGGGAGAGAATCCTTCAGGATGGCAACATCTTCACCCTCCATATCAGGAACTGTAAAGAAGTGACCGCGTCTCCCACATGTTCCGCAAGACATCCCTCACACCCTGCCCCCGCCACAACCGCCCACAGAGGATCCCCCTCGTTCTCACATAATACCCCACCAACCTCCGGATACAACGCATCATCCTCCGACACGTCTGCCATCTCCAATCCGACCCCACCACCCAAGCCATTTTTCCATCCCCACCCTTGTCTGACTTCTGGAGAGACCAGACTCTCCGTGACTCCCTTGTTTGCGCCACACTGCCCTCCAACCCCACCACACCCGGCACCTTCCCCTGCAGCCACAGGAAATGCTACACTTGCCCCCAAACCTCCTCCCTCACCCATATCCCAGGCCCCAAGATGACTTTCCATATCAAGCAGATGTTCACCTGCACATCTGCCAATGTGGTATATTGTGTCCATTGTATCCGTTGTGGCTTCCTCTACATTGGGGAAACCAAGCGGAGGCGTGGGGCCTGCTTTGCAGAACACTTCCACTCAGTTTGCAATAAACAACTGCACGTCCCAGTCACGACATATTTTGACTCCCCCTCCCATTCCTCAGACGACGTGTCCATCATGGGCCTCCTGCAGTGTCACAATGATGCCACCCGAAGGTTGCAAGAACAGCAACTCATATTCCGCTTGGGAACCCTGCAGCCCAATGGTATCAATGTGGACTTCACCAGCTTCAAAATCTCCCCTTCCCCCACCGCATCCCAAAACCAGTCCAGTTCGTCCCCTTCCCCCACTGCATCACAAAACCAGCCCAGCTCGACCCCACCCCCACTGCATCCCTCAAACAGCGCAGCCTGTCTCCACGTCCCAAACCTGTTCTTTCTCTCACCCATCCCTTCCTCCCACCTCAAGCCGCACCTCCATTTCCTACCGACCACCTCATCCCGCCTCCTTGACCTGTCCATCTTCCCTGGACTGACCTATCCCTATCTCCCCACCCATACTCTCCTCTCCACCTATCTTCTTTTCTCTCCATCTTCGGTCCGCCTCCCCCTCTGTCCCTATTTATTCCAGTTCCCTCTCCCCATCCCCCTTTTCTGATGAAGGGTCAAGTCCCGAAACGTCAGCTTTTGTGCTCCTGAGATTCAGCTTGGCCTGCTGTGTTCATCCAGCTGCACACTTTGCTACCTTGGATTCTCCAGCATCTGCAGTTCCCATTATCACAAGAAGTGACCTGTGCCTCCTCTTGAGTGAGAATATTCTAGAAACCATCTGTTCTTATGAATGTGCATTTGTGTCTTTCGGAAGGGAGAGTTTCTTGTATTTGATGTTACGTTTTTTTGTTCAAAGATGATTCATTACTTTTTTTTAATTTTAGCTTCTTTTTTTCCAATAAATTAGTGATACATTTGAAAATGTCACTGGGTCCTCAATCAAACTGGTAACTTTGCCTCCAGGCTGATGTATAATTTGATGTGAGGCTGGATGAACACAGCAGGCCAAGCAGCATCTCAGGAGCACAAAAGCTGACGTTTCGGGCCTAGGCCCTTCATCAGAGAGGGGGATGGGGAGAGGGAACTGGAAGAAATAGGGAGAGAGGGGGAGGCGGAACGAAGATGGAGAGTAAAGAAGCTAGGTGGAGAGAGTGTAGGTGGGGAGGTAGGGAGGGGATAGGTCAGTCCAGGGAAGACCGACAGGTCAAGGAGGTGGGATGAGGTTAGTAGGTAGCTGGGGGTGTGGGTTGGGGTGGGAGGAAGGGATGGGTGAGAGGAAGAACCGGTTAGGGAGGCAGAGACAGGTTGGACTGGTTTTGAGATGCAGTAGGTGGGGGGGAAGAGCTGGGCTGGTTGTGTGGTGCAGTGGGGGGAGGGGACGAACTGGGCTGGTTTAGGAATGCAGTAGGGGAAGGGGAGATTTTGAAACTGGTGATGTCCACATTGATACCATATGGCTGCAGGGTTCCCAGGCGGAATATGAGTTGCTGTTCCTGCAACCTTCGGGTGGCATCATTGTGGCAGTGCAGGAGGCCAATGATGGACATGTTAGCTAGAGAATGGGAGGGGGAGTGGAAATGGTTTGCGACTGGGAGGTGCAGTTGTTTGTTGCGAACTGAGCGGAGGTGTTCTGCAAAGCGGTCCCCAAGCCTCCGCTTGGTTTCCCCAATGTAGAGGAAGCCGCACCGGGTACAGTGGATGCAGTATACCACATTGGCAGATGTGCAGGTGAACCTCTGTTTAATGTGGAATGTCATCTTGGGGCCTGGGATGGGGGTGAGGGAGGAGGTGTGGGGACAAGTGTAGCATTTCCTGCGGTTGCAGGGGAAGGTGCCGGGTGTGGTGGGGATGGAGGGCAGTGTGGAACAAACAAGGGAGTCACGGAGAGAGTGGTCTCTCTGGAAAGCTGACAGGGGAGGGGATGGAAAAATGTCTTGGGTGGTCGGGTTGGATTGTAAATGGCGGAAGTGTCGGAGGATAATGCGTTGTATCCGGAGGTTGGTAGGGTGGTGTGTGAGAACGAGGGGGATCCTCTTGGGGCGCTTGTGGCGGGGGCGGGGTGGAGGGATGTGTTGCGGGAAATACGGGAGACGCGGCCAAGGGCGTTCTCGATCACTGTTGGGGGAAAGTTGCAGTCCTTAAAGAACTTGGACGTCTGGGATGTGCGGGAGTGGAATGTCTTATCGTGGGAGCAGATGCGGCGGAGGCGGAGGAATGGGGAATAGGGGATGGAATTTTTGCAGGAGGGTGGGTGGGAGGAGGTGTATTCTAGGTAGCTGTGGGAGTCGGTGGGCTTGAAATGGACATCAGTTACAAGCTGGTTGCCTGAGATGGAGACTGAGAGGTCCAGGAATGTGAGGGATGTGCTGGAGATGGCCCAGGTGAACTGAAGGTTGGGGTGGATGGTGTTGGTGAAGTCGATGAACTGTTCGAGCTCCTCTGGGGAGCAAGAGGCGGCGCCGATACAGTCATCAATGTAACAGAGGAAGAGCTGGGGTTTGGGGCCTGTGTAGGTGCGGAAGAGGGACTGTTCCACGTAACCGACAAAGAGGCAGGCATAGCTGGGGCCCATGCGGGTGCCCATGGCCACCCGATTAGTCTGTAGGAAGTGGGAGGAGTCAAAAGAGAAGTTTTTGAGTGTGAGGACGAGTTCAGCTAGGCGGATGAGAGTGTCGGTGGAGGGGGACTGGTCGGGCCTGCGGGACAGGAAGAAGCGGAGGGCCTTGAGGCCATCTCCATGCGGAATGCAGGTGTACAGAGACTGGACGTCCATGGTTTGTTTTCTTTCCTCACAGTTAATGTCGTGACAATCTATGTCCTACTTTATAAAGATTGTGGATTGTCTCCATGTGTCAGACGTTACCTGGGGGCCATGGCATTGGCCGATCTACTGGTCATTATCCTCGACCTGATATTGAGACACATTCCCATTGTTTATCGGGAACAGTTTTATTTCCTGTTGTCCATCCCCGTGTGTAATATCCACGCCGTCCTGCTTTATGCAGCCACTGACTGTTCTGTCTGGCTCACCGTCACTTTCACCTTTGATCGATTTGCGGCCATTTGTTGCCAGAAGCTGAAAAGTAAATATTGCAGTGAGAAAACGGCAGCTGTGGTTCTGGGAACAGTGACTGTGCTGAGCTGTTGAAAGAACATTTTCTGGTATTTTAGGCTCACAGCTCGCTATTGGCTGCTGAACCTCCCCTGGTTTTGTGATGTAACAGACGGTGTTTATGACTCTCGTGCCTGGGTCACAATCGAGTTCCTCCACCACATTCTAACCCCGACTCTCCCATTTCTCCTGATTCTGCTGCTCAATGTTTTCACCGTCAGACACATTTTAGTGACCAGCAGAACCCGCAGGAGACTCCGGGCTCACACCAATGGGGACGGTCAGTGTGACACAGAAATGAGAAATCGAAAAAAATCCATCATTTTACTGTTTGTGATCTCGGCCAATTTCATCCTGTTATGGTCAACGTTAATGGTGTATTCTATATGGGGCCGGATGTAAAATTTGGGGTATTACTCTGTGTATCTACATCCCTTTGTGTGGGAACTGGGCTTCATGCTGCAGCTCCTCAGTTGCTGCACAAACACCGCGATTTATGCCGTGACCCAGACTAAGTTCAGGCAGCAGCTGAAGAATGTGCTGAAATATCCCGTTACCCAAATTCATCAATCAATCAAATTCACTCATTAATCAATCCATCCAGGATTTTCTCATTTCAGTTCAATGTTTCAGCAATGAAGCAGCCTGTCGCTATGGTAACAGACTGAGGGTAGTGCGGGTTTATCCAACCTTATCCCACAGTGGGTTACAGGGAAACATGTCAATGTTTCTCTCAACTCACAGGCCAAAGAGAAAAGACACCATTCCACTGACTGCATCCATAACTTCAATATGTAATGAACGTTCATTAAAAAGTGCCAAGCAGCTCAGCAAACCATATTGTTGTTTGTCTCTGTGTCGAGAGAAACAGGCTCCCACCCTGTCCGTCCAACCCTGTCTACCTCCCTGACCCCCACTGTCCCTCTCCCTGTTCCTTCATCCCTTTCCCTCCTTCCCTGTTCTTTGCTCCCTCCCTGTCCCTCCAACTCCTTATCCTTCCCTGTCCCTCACTCCCTGCCACTTACCCTCCCTGTCCCTACACACCCCTCGCTCCCTCCCTGCCCCTCCACACCCCTCGCTCCCTCACTGTCCCTCATTCCCTGTCTCTCGCTCCTTCCCTGTCCCTCGCTCACTCCCCATCCTTCACTCCCTCCCCATCCCCTGATCCCATTGCGAGCTGTCTCCCCATCCTTCTCTCCTGTCCCTCTGTCCTTTGCTCCCGTCCCTTGCTCCAGTCCCTCCCTCCGTCACTCCCTCCCTGCCACTCGCTCCCTCTCTGACTCCCGTTATGTCACTCGCTCCCTCCCAAGCTCACGTCCCGTCACTCGCTCCATCACTCCCTCTCTCCCTGTCCCTCACTCCCTTCCTCCCTTCGTCCCTGCCGCTTGCTCCATCGCCGACCCTCCCTCCCTCCCTCACCATCCCTCGCTCCCTCACTCACACCCTCCCCATCGCTTGCTTCCTCCCTCCCCGTCTCTCGGTCCCTCCCTCCCGGTCCCTTGCTCCCTCACTCTGTCCCTCTCTCTTTTGCTCCATCCCTCTCTCACTTGCTCACTTGCTTCCTCGCTTCCTTCCCATCCCTCATTCCCTCTTTGCCTCCCCATCCATAGCTCCCTCACTCCCAGCCCATACCTTACTCCCTCTCTGTCCTTACTCCCCTCGCTCCCACCCTGTACCTCACTCTCTCCCCATCCCTCGCTCCCTCGCTCGTTCCCTCCCTGACCCTTGCTCCCTTGCTGTCCCTTCTCTCTCCCTTCCAATCCATCGCTTTCTTACTCCTGCTGCGTCTCGCTCACTCACTTCATCTGTCACTCACTCGCTCCCTCCCCATCACTCACTCCCTCAGTCCCAACTCATCCCTTGATCCCTCACCATCCCTCGGTCCCTGCCCATCCCTCACTCCCTCCCTGTCTCTTTCTCTCACTCACGGCCTGTCCCTTGCTCAGTCCCTTGCTACTCCCTTACTCCTTCCTTGCTGCTCCCTTGTTTCCTCCCTTATCCCCTCCCTCTCCTTGCTCCCTTGCTTCCTTCCCATCCCTCGCTTCCTTCCCGCCCCTAGCTCCCTCCCCATCCATTGCTCCCTTACCATTCCTCCATCCCTCCTCGCCCCTTGCCCCCACCCCATCGCTCCATCGCTCCCTGTCCTTCGCTCCTTCGCTCACAACCTTCCTGTCCCTTGCTCCTTCATTCACTCCCACCACGTCCCTCGCTCCCTCCCCATCCCTCGCTCGATCCCTCAATCAGACATAGCTCCCCACTTGCTCCCTCCTTGCTCCCCCCATCTCCTTGCTCCCTCCATCACTCCCTCCCCATCCCTCGCTACCTCCCTGTCCCTCACTAACTCCCACCCTTACCATCATTCCCTCTCTCTCACTCCGTCCCTCGCTCCCTCCCTCCACCCCTGTCCTTCACACCCTCTCCGTCCCTTGCTCCCTCCCTACCACCATCCCATGCTCTCTTCCTCCCCATGCCTCACTCCCTCGCTCCCTGTCCCTTGCTCAATCCCTTCCTCCCAGTCCCTCCGTCCTTCCCACCCTCCACCTGCGTCCCTCGCTCCCTACACCCCTCCCTCTCTCCCTCCCCCATCCCAGTCCTTCCCTCCCTCGATCCCTCCCCATCACTCCCTCACACGTCCCTCGCTCCCTGCCTCCCACACGTCCTTAACTCCCCGTCCATCCCTCCCGCCCTTCGGTCCCTGATCATTGTCCCTTGCTCCCAGGCCCTCCCATCCCGCCCCTTGCTCCCTCCCTCCGTGTGCCTCACTCTCTCCATGTCCCTGACTCCCTTACTCATTCCCTTCCCATCTCTCTCTCCCTTGTCATCCCTTCTCCCTCCATCCCTCTGCCTCTCGCTCACTCGCTTCATCCGCCATTCACTCGCTCCCTCCCCATCACTCGTTCCCTTGCTCTCAAACTGTCCTTTCCTCACTTGATCCCTCCCCATCACTCACTCCCTTCCCGTCCCTCACTCCTTCCCCGACCGTTGCTCCCTCGCTTGCCCCCTCCGCATCCCTCGCTGCCTCCCTTTCTCTTTCCTTCACTCACTCCCTGTTCCCGGCCCAGTCCCTTGCTACCCCCTTACTCCCTCCTTCCTGCTCCCTCGTTTCCTCCCTCGTCCCCACCCTGTCCCTTGCTCCCTCATTTCCTTCCCATCCCTCGCTCCCTCCATCACTCCCTCCCTCCCCGTCCCTTGCTACCTCGCTCCCTTCCCATCCCTCGCTCTGTCGCTCGCTCCCTCCCCATTCCTCACTCCCTGCTTCTCGCTCCCCATCACTCACTCCCTCCCATCCCTCACTCCTCGTTTGTTGCTGCCAGTCACACACTTCCTAGCTTTGCATCTCTCCCTCTCCATCCCTCACTCCCTCATTCACTCCCACCACGATCCTCGTTCCCTCCTGTCCCCCGCTTGGTCACTCGATTCGTCCATCGCTCCGCCCTTGCTCCCTCCCTTGGTCCCACTGCACCCCTTCCTCGCTCCTTCCATGCTCCCTCCCTTGGTCCCTCCTCGCTATCTCCCTCACTCCCTCCCCTTCCCTCGCTCCTTCCCCAACCCTCACTCCATCCCTTGCTCCCTCTCTGTCCCTCGCTCCCTCCCTTGCTCCGTCCCCATCACTCTCTCCCTCCCTCAACGTTCTCCACTCCTTCCCACCCAATTCCTTGCTCCCTCCCTGTCCCTCATTCCTGTTTCCTCACTCCGTGTCACTCGCCTCCTTGTTTCACATCTCTCCATCTCCGTCTCTTGTTCCCTCACTTTCAGCCCGCCCTCACTCCCTCCCTATCCCTCGCTTGGTCCCTCAATCGGTCCATTCCTCCCCTTTGCTCCCTCCTTGCTCCCCGCTTGCTACCTCACTTGCTCCCTCCCTCACTCCGGCCTCGTCGCTAGTTCCTTCCTTGCTTCTGCCTTGCTTCCTCCCTCGCTACATCCACACTGTCTCCCTCACTTGCTCCCTTTCCCTCGCTCCCTCCCTCTGCCTCACCCCTCCCTTGCTCCTTCTCTGTTCCTCGCTCCCTCCCTGTCCCAAGCTCCTTCATCACTTCTGCCTTGCTTCCTCCCTCGCTCCGTTCTCACTGTCTCCCTCACTTGCTCCCTTTCCCTCGCTCCCTCCCTCTGCCTCACCCCTCCCTTGCTCCTTTTCTGTTCCTCGCTCCCTCCCCGTCCCAAGCTCCTTCATCACTTCTGCCTTGCTTCCTCCCTTGCTCCGTTCTCACTGTCTCCCTCACTCGTTCCCTTTCCCTTGCTCCCTCCCCATGCCTCACTCCCTCCGTCGCTCCTTCTCTGTTCCTCGCTCCCTCCTTTTCTCCCACCGCGTCATTCGCTCCTTCCCTCCCTGTCCGTCCCTCCCCATCCCTCCCTCACTCTCTTCCCAATTCCTTTCTCCCTACCTCCCCATCACCCACATCCCTTTCTCCCACCCTCCCCATCCTGCACTCCCTCACTCGCTCCCTCCCTGTCCCTCATTCCCTCCTCGTCCCATGCTTGGTCCATCGATCGGCCCATCGCTCCCTGCTTGCCCCCTCCTTTCTCCCCTCTCGCTCCCTCCTCACTCCCTCCCTGCCCATCCCTCGCTCCTTCCTCACTCCCTCCACATTCCCACTCTCCCCGTCCTTCAGTCCCTCCCTCTCTCCTTCCCACCCACCCCAACCCTCCCTCCCACCCTCCCCACCCCTTCCTCGCTCCTTCCCCCTCCCTCACTCACTGCCCTTTCCCGTCCTTTCCTCCAAACCCCCTCCCTGTTCCTCTCTCACTCCCTGCACATCCTATGCTTCCCCCTCCCGTCCATCCCTCCCTTGCTCCCTCCCCTTCTCCCTTCCCATCCTCACTTGATCCCTCCCAGTCACTTCCTTATCCCTCGCTCACTGCCACCCCTTCCTTTGCTCCTACCCTCCCTTCCCCATGTCCCCGTACCTCCCCTCCCTCACTCCCTCCCTAACCAGGTCCTTTGCTCCCTTCATCCCCATCCCTCACTGCCTCGCTGCCCATCTCTCCCTCACTCCCACCCCTACCACTACCCTCCCTCTCACCCGTTCTCCATCCCTCTCATCCTCCCCCCTCCCTCGCTCCCTCCCCATTCCTCCCTCGCTCCCTCCCCCCTTCCTTGCTCCCTACTCACATCCCTTGCTCCCTTCCTCTTGGTCCCTCACTTGATCGCTCCTTGACCCTCGCTCCCCGTCTCTCAATCCCCATCCTTCACTCCCTCCCTTGACCCCTCTCTGACACTCACTCCTCCCTATCCCTCCCCATCACTCCCACATCCCTGTCCCTCCATCCATCGCTCCCTCCCCATCGCTCCCTTCCTCATCCCTCAAACTCTGCCTCCCCGTCCATTGCTCCCACACTCTCTCCATCCTCCGCGTTCCTCACTCGCTCCATCCCTGTCCCTCACATCCTCCCTCACTAGCTCCCTCCCCCTGTCCCTCGGTCTCTCGCACCCATCCTTGGATCTTCGCTTCTCAGTCCCTCGATCCTGGTCATTCACACACTCTATACCGGTCCCCCACTCCCTCGATCCCAGTCTCTCCCTCCCCCACTCCTCATCCCTCCCCTGCAACCCTCACTCCTTCCCTCCCTATGCCTCCCTCCCTCACTCACTCCCCGTCCTATTGCTCCCTTAGTGTCCCTCGGCCCCACTCTCCACATCCCTCACTCCCTTGCTCCCTCCTTTCCTGCCCCTTGCTCACTCCCTGTCACATTTTCCCTCCATCCCTCCCTATCCCTCACTCCCTCCCTACGCCACCCCTTGCTCACCTTCCTCCCCACGCCTCGCTCCCTGTCCACTGATCCCTGTCCTTTGCTCCCTCACTTGTTCCCTCCCTCCCAGTGGTCCCCACTCACTCCCGCTCCCCCCCTCACTCCCTCACCACTCCCTCGCTCCCTCCCCCTCACCTTCCTTCTCTTGCTCCCTCCTCTCCTGCCCCTGCCTCGCTCCCTGCCCATCCCTCCCTCACTGCCTGCCCATCCCTCACTCACTGATCTAAATATTGTATTTGCTTATGAGTCATTGGCATTACTGTATGCCCAGATTTATTGTCCATCGCGAAGCGCCCTGGAGAGGATGGAGCCAGCTATGGTCCATGTACTGTTGATAGATCCACAGTGCTATTGCGGGAGACTTCCAGGAATGTGACCAAGCGACACAGAAGGAACATGATATATTCCCAGGCCAAAGTCAGATGACACATAACACCAGGTTCAAGTCCAACAGGTTTATTTGAAATCATAACCTTTCGGGGTGTTCCACCTTTGACAGATAAAGCACCACTTTATTACTTTATTACACATCACGAGAAAGTGACAAAGTTGGGTGCAGCGTTCAGAAAGCTTGTGATTTCAAATAAACCTGTTGATCTATAAGCTGGTGTCATCTGACTCCTGACTTTGTCCATCCCAATCCGACACCAGCACCTCCACGTTATATTTCCAGGTCAGCACAGTATGTGGCCTAGAGGGGATCTAGCAGGTGGTAGCGTTCCCATGTGGCTGCTGCCCCTGTCCTTCTGGATGGTAAAGATGGCAGATTCAGAAGGTGCTGTTGGAGGAGCCTTGCTGAGTCACTGCAGTGCATCTTGTAGACGGTACAGACTGCTGCCACTTTGCATCAGTGGTGATCTCCTTCTGAAGCGTACTCCAACTGCCCTTACACTCCTCTCGGGATTCGCCCGATCCCTGTGTAAGTCTCGACCCCTCGTGGGGTCTCTCGGTTCCGTGATCAGTCAATGAACGCTCACAGTCGGTCTGGCTGTTTAAGACTTTACACTTTATTTCATCATACGGCCGGGTACAGATCATCTGTAAAACGCAGAAGTTGAGGACTTCCGTATTCCTCGGAGGAGCTGCAACCCACAGGCTAATACAAAGACATTTCTCTACTTTTCTTAAAGCAGGGTACATGGTGTGATCGCACAGTGTATTCAAACAATCAGTACATGATATTGCTTCATTGACAGCTACATAATCCTATAACATTAACTGGTAAACAACTTACATCACAACACATCGGTTACTTTTTATCTCACCACATAGCGCCACAACATTTGCAACTGAAGGGCAGCTAGAATGGTTAGTACTGCGTTATCTTATCATTCCTGCATTATTTATGTAGCTCTCGCAGAACTCACAGTTCCTAGGCGAAAAGAGCAGCTCCAGCAGAATTTACAGTTCCCAGGCTAGAAGCCATTTTGTTGCTAACTGACACCAGCAGCATCTTGTGCCTGTGTCCAAATCTCACGTTCTCAGGAGCACAGGGATGTCGTTTGGGTGGAAAGCAAGAGGGCTGTTTTGTGTTTGATTGGATTCAACCTGATGTAAGGCTTTCGAAATAAAAAAAAACATTGTCAACTGAAAATATCCACAAAGTGAAATATTGGTTTTTGACAATAAAGTGTGAAGCTGGATGAACACAGCAGGCCAAGCAGCATCTCAGGAGCACAAAAGCTGACGTTTCAGGCACAGACCCTTCATCGGTCTAGGCCCGAAACGTCAGCTTTTGTGTTCCTGAGATGCTGCTTGGCCTGCTGTGTTCATCCAGCTTCACACTTTATTATCTTAGATTCTCCAGCATCTGCCGTTCCCGTTATCATTGGTTTTTGACAGTTACTTCTGGATCAAACAAGTGGAAGGAAGGTCGTCAGGTTGGGAAATGATATCAAAATGGGAATAAAAGACATGTTCTGGAGACATCGTAAGAAAGTGATGAAGTATCACACAAGACTCCTTCAGAAAAATTTCTTCCCACTGCCAACACGAACCCCTCTTCATCCTTTCCTGACCAATGTATGCATGCTATGTGTAGTAATTGAAAATGAAAATTAACATTTTATCAACTCTCCCCATGGCATCATTGTTGGTGAAATATAATTTCTAACCCAGACCCTTCTCTCACTTCACCCTGGTGCATTCTGTGTGGTTACAGCAGAGGCAGGGACAATATGTTCATACCACTGCTCCCACTGCTCTGAGCCTCAGTGTTGTACGGCTACAAAATACTGTTTTATCTTTACCAATGAAGAGGAAACCGAAACCTGAGCCTGAGGATTCACTTCTAGTCAGGAACAGATCATTGATTTACACTAATCTCTGATTTGAAGCACATTTCCAACATTCACCGTTGTACTTCCCCTGACTCTAAACCTAGTTGGAAACGAGATTCTGTTCCGTGTCAAGGAGCTGTGAGCCATGGAAGACAGTAGCTGGGACACATTTCTTACAGACAGCAGGATTAACCCACACCGTGGCTTGGCTGTCAATGAAGAGAGACGGGAAAGAGTAAAGTGCCATCTGACACCCTCAGTGTGAGCCTGAAGGATTTGCCCCGGCTGAAGCTCTGTTGCTGTGCACGATTCCCCTACCCCCCAACCCGAGACTGTCCTTTCTGAGCTCCAGGTGCTGTTCAACCCTCAGGACAAATACAACTAACTACAGTGATGTGTTTGAGGCAAAGCTGACTTATTGTACATTTCTCTAGTATACTAATCTCTAGTACAATTTTAGGATGAAAACCATCGTCAGAAACAAACTGCAAATGTCAGAACAAAAGTAACAGAAAATTACAGTGCAGAGCAAGGCCTTTTTTAATTCATTTGTGTGATGTGCGAATTGTTGGCTGGCCAGCAGCATTCACCCTTGGCCCATCATGTGTGTGTTGGCTGGAATAGAACGAGCCAGGCTTTTCAGCTTTCTGGCCTCATCATTGAGATCAACAATGTCAGACTGTGAACTCTGCCCCAATTTGTTTACATTTCTTGTTTCAATATGTGTCTGGCTCCACTGCACACCTGGCTCCAGGCACATCTTTTGTTTATTTGTTTCTTTTCCAGCCCTAACTCCATTCCCTGCCGCCTTGAGGGACTAATAACATTTCTGCAATTTAATTTCTCCTGCCTTCCCCCTGTGACATGCCTTTTGCCCTTGTCTCATTCCCACCTTGCTCAGAATCTGTTCCATTTCTGGTCCCAGGCCTCTGTCAACTCACCGCGTCCCCAGGTCAGAGATTTAAAGTCGCTTCCGCCAGAGAGAAACCGAATTCGTTGTGGCTGCGCCTTTCCCCAGATTTTAATTTTGGAAACAAAAACTATGAAATTGTTTCAATGTTGAGGTTTTTTGAGCCTTAATCCACAATCTCGCTTCTTTAGAGCTAAACTGTAATCATCCCACAGTCCAAAAATGCAAGTTAGGTGGATTGGCCGCACTAAATTGTCCCCGAGTGTGCAGCTTACGTTGTTGGGTTAGCTGCGGTAAATGTGGGGGTCATGGGAGTAGGGTGGGATAGAGAGCTAGTGCAGACTAGATGCATTGAATGACCTCTTTCTGCACTGACTGGATCCTGTGATCTTAACCATTTCTGATCATGGTCACATTTTCCTCATGACAGCCCACACATCCCCATGTTCATTCAGCTCAAGCTTTCATGCTGCCTTTGTGTTTTGAGAAGCTCTGTTGTTGGAATGGGAGCTTTTTTGATGTGGCCTCCCCTCGTTCTTCCGCTCACTTCCCAGTTCCCTGCGTTAATTCCAGCTTTCTCTCATTTTCCCAAATGGGGTTGTTGAAGAGCTCAAAAGGCGAGTGGGCTGAAATTGAGAATTTAAAGAGTCAGAATGAAACAGCAAGTTGAAATAATGAAGGGGTTTGGTAGATCCAGGGGAATGGGGAAGGGTCACAGATTCTTCCAGACCTGCTGAGCTATTCCAGCAACTTTGTTTTTGTTCCAGGGGAATGAGACTCCAGGATCCTCCTCTTGTGACTGTTCACACAGTATTTTTTTAATTAATGTGTGGGATGTGGGTGTCCCTGGCTGTGCCGGCATTTCTTGCCCATCAGTAATTGCCGTTGAGAAGGTGGTGGTGAGCTGCCTTCCTGAACTGCTGCAGTCCTCCTGATGAGTGGTGATCCACAATGCTATTAGGGAGGGAATTCCAGGATTTTGACCCAGCGACAGTGAAGGAACACTGATATATTTCCAAGTCAGGAAGGTGAGTGTCTTGAATTTGTGAGAGATTAGAAATGTTGTTTCTGCAGATAAGGATGAATGGTGGGGTCTTGCAAAAGAAGAACATTATAGTCACAAGATTTAGTAGCAGCAGTTTATCATTAACCAGAGATTAGGTTCTGCAAAGATGGCAGTTAGCACGACCAGAAACAGTCTTTCTGCAGACAAGGACATGGTAGAGATAACGGTGTTGTAGCAGAGGCTTATTTCTGCAAACCTGATGATTCGCACGTACAGCATGTCTAGCGCTCTTTAGGATAACAAATAAGGATTGCAGTAAACAAGGGAATGGGGCCTTCGGCCGGCAGTAAAGGGAACAATAAACAAGGGCTGTCCGACAGGATGGGGAATGATAGGATAAGACCAATGGGAGCAGGGAGGCGTGATTCCGCAACTTGGAAACTGTGTAACAATGTTTAGCATGCTTTGTAGTGTGTGCCTGTCTAGCAAACACCCTTTCTTGAAAGATCGTACAGAATAAAATTGTCTTGTTTCCAAGGCTTTGTCTCAGACTGAATTTGTGAGCAGGGACTGTTTCTAACAATTGGGGGCTCGTCCGCGATCCAACACTCTGACCGTTTGATGCTCGTGGAACAACGGGGAAGGAGCGCCTTGCCGATTTCTCCAACTCCCTTGTTTGTTGTTTGCAGTTTGGGTGAGTGCGATCCGGACTGGGAGACCCTGGAAACAAGACGGGTAGATGCGGCGGGTCCGGTCGGGTAACTCTTATGCACAAGTCCTGGGTCAGGAAAGGTCTTAAAGAACTGTCCGGGCGACCGGGAGAGCAGCGTATTTCCTGCAGGAATTGCCGCAGGGACGTACGGAAAGTACAGGGAAGAGTTGTCAAGACCAGGTAACTCCGTGCATGGACCAAGGTAAGAAACTGACCTTTAAGTATTGCCTTGGTGGTCGGGACGTACAGACAGTACAGGGAATTGGCGACATATGAAATGTATATAATTGGCCTGATTAATCGGACGAGTAAGGTGTCTGCCTGATTCGAGCACCCAGCCTTAGGCCGGTTGTTCAGAGGGGAAATCCCCCATGCGCGGGTTAGGACCCTGAAGCAGGTGTGGAAGAAGGCGCCACCGAATCTCGACATGATTAATTAAATTAGCAACAATGGGGGGGCAAGGCGAGTTGCCTGAGTAGCGATCGATCTGCAAATAACGTCAAAGTGGAATATATTTCGCCCGACAGCCTGTTGGGGACAATGTTGGGCAGTTGAGAATATGGTTCCCGGACGCGGGAGAAGGACAAGACTACAATGATAAATTATTGTTGTTTTGTTTGGTCCAGAGAAAGCATTAAAGTACCCGATTTTTTTTTGGCCCAAATATGGATCCGATGAAGATTGGCCGTGCCAATACCTTTATATATATACATCAAATCGGAAGGAACTATTCAGTCAGAAAGAGTCAGATTATGCGGCTTGTTAGATAGGAGGTGCGAAGGTAGAACTATATCCTATGAGTGCAGAAGGATCAGGCGGAGGACAGGGAAAGGACTAACAAGAAAAACCACAATGGGATCCCCTAACATGTTTGCCGCCACCATATCCCCCCTCGTCCCCACTGACAGCCGTGAGTAGCCTCCACAACCAGCCCACGGCCCCAGAACTAAGCCCAAACACCTGGAAAAGAGATGAACTCTGAGGTAAAAGACGTGGAAACTAGGGGGCCCAGGATTACACGATCTACCACACGTAAAGGAGGGGCAGAAACAAAGGATTCGGAAAAATTATACCCTTTAAGGGAGGTCCTGATTAGGGATGGTGACATTGGGTATGTGAACGCTCCCTTTATCAGTAGTGAAGTTAGGATCTTTAAGAAAGAAATGCAAAGTTTAATAGAGGATCCGGTCAGACTGGCCGAACAGTTAGATCAATTCCTAGGAACCAATTCATATACCTGGGGAGAACTGATGGCAATTCTAGGAACTCTATTTTCGGGGGAAGAACGAGGTATGATTAGGAAGGCGGCCTTACAGGAGTGGGAAAAAAGACACCCAGCAGGACTGATTGTGATCCCCACAGATAAGAAATTCCTGAATGCCGATCCTCATTGGGACAATAATGATAGACACGATAAAGCATCAATGCGGGATTTGAGGGAAATGGTAATATTGGGAATTAAAGAGGCAGCACCCAGATCACAGAATTTTGCTAAAGCTTTTGAAGTACGACAGGAGAAGGATGAAACTCCTTCGACATTTCTTCAAAGGCTCAAGGAGACCACGAGGAAGTATTCGGGGACGGATCCCGATGATGCGGCAGCTCAGGGACTTTTAAAAGTCCAGTTTGTAACTAAATTATGGCCGGACATACAAAAGAAATTACAGAAAATAGATGGATGGAGTGAGAGACAGATGGATGAATTACTACGAGAGGCGCAGAAGGTATATATAAAAAGGGAGGACGAGAAGCAGAAAAAAAAGCAAAAATGATGTTCGCCGCCATTAACGAAGGAACAAAGAAAGAAAGAGTTGAACAGGGAACACGGAGGCAGAAAGAGAGACAAGGAGAAGAGGCAGACACCAGACGCGGGAGTCAACAGGCAGGATGTTACCGGTGTGGACGAGTGGGGCATTTTAAGCAGGAATGCCCAGAGTTAACACCGGAAAGGGAAACCGTCTCCCTAATGGCCCTCGATGAGGATTAGGGGAGTCAGGGGTTCCTTCCTCCTAAGGCCAACCAGGAACCCTTGATAAACTTAAAGGTGGGACCTGAAGGGGAGGAGGCAGCATTCTGGGTGGACACCGGTGCGCCACTGTGATCCCTAAGTTTTATACCTACTAGTGTTAAATTGAGTAACGAGTATCTCAGGGTTTCCGGAGTAAAAGGCGCAGGATTCCTAGTGCCTATTTTTGAGCCAACCCTAATTAGAAACGATGATAAGGAAGTAACAGGGCAATTACTATATATTCCCGACATTGGGAGTAATTTAATGGGTAGGGATTTGATTAGATTGCTGGGCTTAAAAATTGGGGTAGAGAATAGTGCGGTAGCTGTAACAATGGCTATGTTAATGCCGAGGGAAGAACAACAAATCAGTCCCGATGTGTGGGCGAGGGCTGATAACGCAGGGCACCTAACTATCACCCCATTGGTCATCACACTGACTTGAAACGATGAGATGGTTCGAGTTAGACAATACCCTAAATCCTCTCTCCTTATGAAATGATGTTTGGATTACCTTTCTTGGGTGGAAAAGGGGAATTACCAACTGTAGAGTTCAATGGTAAGTTTTTAAAGAACTGTATCGTGGCACTCGGTTCTTCTTTGTCTGTTCTTAGGAAGAAGGATCTGCTGACCCAGACACTTCCACTAGAGTTCGCAGTACATCGGATACGACTGGGTGATTGGGTCCTGATCAAAACCTGGAAAGATACCAAACTGCACCCAAGCTGGGAGGGGCCGTTCCTAACCCTCCTGACTACTGAAACAGCTGTCCGTACTGCTGAAAAAGGGTGGAGTCATCACACTTGTGTTAAGGGTCCGGTGGACGCTCCTTCCCCTCCGGCAGAGGGCAAGTTCATCCTACAGACAACTCTCTGAAAGTCAAGCTGAGCAAAAAGAATGAACTGAACTGATATGAAAGACTATCAAGTATTGGTTCGAAATTTTGCATTGTAAGCGATGCGCGAACTCACGCCTCCCGGGTACTTAAAGGGTTAGAGAATAGACAGATAGGGGTTGGGAAGCTGAAATGAGCAGGCAGCTTTATGTTGTTACGATAATATTGGCGCTAGTTGCCAAGGGGGTTGGGAAAAATCATTTTACTGCGTTATGTCACAATTATGCTAGAGTAACAGGGTGTACTGACTGTTGGGTATGCGCTGCGATCCCACACCATGGAGAATCTGGAATCCCTCTCACGGTAATACCATTTACCAATAGAGATGTGTACGAGGCACAACAATTTGACTTGGGCTCAAATGATACAAAATGGAGATCTGAAAGGGGTGATTATAAATTCGCGGGATGGTTCCCACGACCGGCTCCGAAAACCCCGGAGTGCTATCGACTGCCTTAGGGTTTCCCCACCGAAAGGAGTACACAATACCACTTGTTTCTGCAATCAGAATGACAGCGCACCCTTCCAGTTAGGAAGCTCATCGTGTGTCGCCACCAGCCAAGCTACTGGCACAAATGTACCCCACATATTGAACGGGACATATTGTATATGTGGCCTAGAGGCCTATCCCTTTATCCCCGGGGAAGGGTACATTCGGGTGACCGCATGCATAGGAAGCGTAGAAATGCATGAATGTTATGATCTTGATCTAACACTGCCTCAAAGTCAGAAAGGCTGGAGTGGCTGCTGCTACCTCGCCTATGTAATCCCCCATCTGAGGCTGTTAGATAAAACCCCAGAAATAACTCAGAATGGGCAGGGAGGGAAGCGGAGACCCCGAGAAGTAATCGAAGGGGATCGCTTCCTCTGGGCTTTGATACCTATGTATCAGACTGCCCGAGCAGGAAGAGAAATACAAAAGTTGACGCCTTCCCTGGAGGAGTTGGCCAACAATACTGCCGATGCGTTGGCCGAGACCCAATCCAAAGTGGCGGCCATAACGACCGAAATGATTGCCACTAGGCTAACGGCTCTTCAGAATAGGATGGCTCTAGATTGTATTCTGGCAGAGAAAGGTGGTACCTGTGCACTAATTGGGGAAGAATGTTGTACATACATAACTGACGTTTCCCATAACATTCTGGGAATGGGGGAGTTGGGAATTACCTGGTTGGGGAGAGTAGTTGGTTAATTTGGCCATCTATGGATTATTGATATTAGTGGGTCTGGTGGTGGGGTTTAATGTCCTCAAATGGATCCTGAACCGATTAATGACGTCTCCAGGGGAACGAACCCTAATACATCACCAGATGCTTTTACAATCAGCAGATGGTATGCAACAAAGAGAAAGTCAAAGAATGCTTCTAGAGTTCGAAAAACGAACATCACAAGGAGTGATTTTAGGGTTAACCATGTACAAGATTGTGAACCTCAACGCCAGCAAGAGAATGGGAAAATGAATTTTTTAAAAAGGGGCTTAATTAGTGCAGAAACAACAGTTTGAGAAAAAGCAAAAGGGGGAATTGTGAGAGATTAAACGTGCTGTTTCTGCAGGTAAGGATGAATAGTGGGATCTTGCAGAAGCAGAAATTCACAAGAGTTTGTAGCAGAAGTTTATCATTAACAAGAGATTAGGTTCTGCAAAGATGGCAGTTAGCACGACCAGAAACATTCTTTTTGCAGACAAGGACATGGTAGAGATAAGGGTGTTGTAGCAGAGGCTTATTTCTGCAAACCTGACGATTCTCACGTACAGCATGTCTAGTGCTCTTTAGGATAGCAAATAAGGATCGCAGTAAACAAGGGAATGGGGCCTTCGGCCGGCAGTAAAGGGAATGATAAACCAGGGCTGTCCGACAGGACGGGGAATGATAGGATAAGACCAATGGGAGCAGGTAGGTGTGATTCCGCAACTTGTAAACTGTATAAGAATGTTTAACACGCTTTGTAATGTGTGCCTGTCTAGCAGACACCCTTTCTTGCAAGATCGTACAGAATAAAATTGTCTTGTTTCCAAGGCTTTGTCTCAGGCTGAATTTGTGAGCAGGTACTGTTTCTCACAAGGGCATCATCAACCCTCACTGTGCACCAGCAAATACACACTGGGGAGAGGTCATTCACCTACTCTGTGTGTGGGAGAAAATTCACTCAGTCATATCGCTTGAAGAAACACCAGTGGGTTCACAAGGAACTGCAGTAATTGGATTTTTCTTTTATTTGTTCGTGGGTCATGGCATCAGAAGCTCAGCAAGCTTTTATCGTCTGTTCTGACTGCCCAGAGGATGGTTCAGAATCAAAATAATGGTTATAGCATGGAGTCACATGGAAGTCAGAATAACAATGGTTCCCAGGCCCAATGGCACTGAGTTGATTTTCTTGTCTCTTGTCCTGTTTCTGAAACAATAGTGAATAAATTGTTGCCGTTGATTTAAAAGTGAAAGACCAAAATGGGTTTTATTCTGATTCAGCATGCCCTGCTGTTTTCTCAGTTGTTATTGCCAGTCTCATGGCCCTCACACCATTACCTGTTCAGGAGGGTGTTACAGGAAAGGGGGAATGGTTAACCGCATCTGGTCACTCAAAGTGTCAATTGTCCCAAAAGGGTAACTCTGATTTCTTTCATAGATGCTGCCAGGCCTGCTTAGTTTTACAGCAATTTCTGTTTTTGTTTCTGATTTCCCTGCATTTGCAGTTTTAAAAAAAATGTTTTTCAATATTTACCTTGTCTGTTTCAAAGAAGCCTCATTGATAGGTTTGGTGGGTTCTGGAAATTGAAAGTTAGGCTACAGATCAGGCAATGGTATCATTGAATGACAGAACAGGCTTGAGGGGCTGAAGGGTCTCCTCCTGTTCCTATAAAAATTTTCCATCTGCAGCATGTGGCAATATTTTCCCTCACGACGCACTTCACATCCGTGACTCTTACACTATATGCTATTACTGGCTGAACAAATCTCCTGTGTTTGAACTAATTCTGTTATTATTCAGCGTTCCATCTTCGCCTGCCCGGGTTTGACTCTCGTCAGAGAATGTTGTATCTCCTGCAGAAATTCACCAAAGATCCTCAGGCAGCACATTCCAAACCCATGACCACTTCTATCTGGAAGAACAAGGGCAGCAGATATATGGGAAGATCACCACATCCACGTTCCACTCCAAGTCACTCACCATCCTGAGTCGGAAATATATCACTGCTCCTTCATTGTCGCTGGGTCAAACCCCTGGAATTCCCTCCCTAATAGCATTGTGGGTCACCACACATCAGGAGGACTACAGCAGTTCAAGAAGGCAGCTCACCACCACCTTCCCAAGAGCAACTTCAGATGGGCAGGAAATGCTGGCCCAGCCAGGGACACCCACATCCCACACATTAGTTAAAAAAATACTGTGTGAACAGTCACAAGAGGAGGATCCTGGAGTTTCATTCCCCTGGAACAAAAAAAGTTGCTGGAAAAGCTCAGCAGGTCTGGAAGCATCTGTGACCCTTCCTCACTCCCCTGGGATCTACCAAACCCGTTTATTATTTCCACTTCCTCTTTCATTCTGACTCTTTAATTTCTCAATTATAGTCCACTCGCCTTTTGAGCTCTTCAACAACCCCATTTGGGAAAATGAGAGAAAGCTGGAATTAACGCAGGGAACTGGGAAGTGGGCAGAAGTATGAGGAGAGGCCACATCAAAGAAAGCTCCCATTCCAACAACAGAGCTTCTCAAAACACAAAGGCAGCATGAAAGCTTGAGCTGAATGAACGTGGTGATGTGTGGGTTGTCATGAGAAAAATGTGACCATGATCACAAATGGTTAAGATCACAGAATCCTGACAGTGCAGAAAGAGGTCATTCAGTGCATCCAGTCTGCACTAGCTCTCTATCCCACCCTACTCCCCACAAACCCCACATTTACCGCAGCTAACTCAACCACGTAAGCTGCACACTCGGGGACAATTTAGTACGGCCAGTCCACCTAACCTGCATTTTTCAACTGTGGGAGGATCACAGTTTAGCTCTAAAGAAGCGATATTGTGGATGAAAGCTCAAAAACACCTCAACTCTGAAACAATTTCATGGCTTTTGTTTCCAAAATTAAAATCTAGGGAAAGCTGCAGCCACAACGATTTCAGTTTCTCTCTGGAGGAAGAGAATTTAAAACTCTGACCCGGGGGCGCGGTGAGTTGACCGAGGCCTGGGACCAGAAATGTAACAGATTCTGAGCAAGGTTGGGGTGAGACAAGGGCAAAATGCAGATGTCACGGGGGGAAGGCAGGAGAGATTAAGTTGCAGAAATGTTATTCGTCCCTCAAGACTGCAGGGAATGGAGTTAGGACTGGAAAAGAAACAAATAAACAAAAGATGTGCCTGGAGCCAGGTCTGCAGTGGACCCAGACACAAATTGAAACAAGAAATGTAAACAAATTGGGGCAGAGTTCACAGTCTGAAATTGTTGGTCTCAATGATGAGGCCAGAAAGCTGTAAAGCCTGGCTCGTTCTGTTCCAGCCAATACACACATGATGGGCCAAGGGTGAATACTGCTGTCCAGCCAACAATACACACATCACACAAATGAATTAAAAAAGGCCTTGCTCTGCGCTGTAATTTTCTGTTACTTTTGTTCTGACATTTGCAGTTTGTTTCTGATGATGGTTATAACCCTAAAATTGAACTAGAGTTTAGTATCCGAGAGAAATGTAAAATAAATCAGCTTTGCTTCAAACACATCACTGTAGCTTGTTGATGCTCTCTGATGAAGGGTCTAGGCCCGAAACATCAGCTTTTGTGCTCCTGAGATGCTGCTTGGCCTGCTGTGTTCATCCAGCCTCACATTTTGTTATACTGTAGCTTGTTGTATTTGTCCTGAGGGTTGAACAGCACCTGGAGCTCAGAAAGGACAATCTCAGGGTCGGGGGTAGGGGGAATCATGCACAGCAACAGAGCTTCAGTCGGGGCAAATCCTTCAGACTCATACTGAGGGGGTCAGATGGCACTTTACTCTTTCACGTCTCTCTTCATTGACAGCCAAGCCACGGTGTGGGTTAATCCTGCCTTGTGTGAGAAATGTGTCCCAGCTACTGTCTTCCATGGCTCACAGCTCCTAGACACGGAACAGAATCTCATTTCCAACCGGGTTTAGAGTCAGAGGAAGAAGAATGGTGAATGCTGGAAATGTGCTTCAAATCAGAGATTACTGTAAATCAATGATCTGTTCCTGACTGGAAGTGAATCATCAGGCTTAGGTTTAGGTTTCTTCTACATTGGTAACGATAAAACAGTATTTCGTAGCCGTGCAACACTGAGACCCAGAGCAGTGCGAGCAGGGATGTGAACAGCTTGTCCCTGCCTCTGCTGTAACCACACAGAATGCGCCAGGGTGAAGTGAGAGAAGGGTCTGGGTTAGAAATTATATTTCACCAACAATGATGGCATGGGGAGGGTTGATAAAATGTTAATTTTCATTTTCAATTACTACACATAACATGCATATATTGGTCAGGAAAGGATAAAGAGGGGTTCGTCCTGGCAGTGGGAAGAAGTTTTTTTCTGAAGGAGTCTTGTCTGAGACTTTATCACTTTCTTATGATGTCTCCAGGACATGTCTTTTATTCCCACTTTGATATCATTTCCCAACCTGACTACCTTCCTTCCACTTGTTTGACCCAGAAGTAACTGTCAAAAACCAATGATAATGGGAACTGCAGATGCTGGAGAATCCAAGATAATAAAGTGTGAAGCTGGATGGACACAGCAGGCCAAGCAGCATCTCAGGAGCACAAAAGCTGATGTTTCGGACCTAGACTGATGAAGGGTCTGTGCCTGAAACGTCAGCTTTTGTGCTCCTGAGATACTGCTTGGCCTGCTGTGTTCATCCAGCTTCACACTTTATTGTCAAAAACCAATATTTCACTTTGTGGATATTTTCATGTGACAATGTTTTTTTTATTTCAAAAGCCTTACATCAGGTTTAATCCAATCAAACACAAAACAGCCCTCTTGATTTACACCCAAATGACATCCCTGTGCTCCTGAGAACGTGAGATTTGGACACAGGCACAAGATGCTGCTGGTGTAAGTTATCAACAAAATGGCTTCTAGCCTGGGAACTATAAATTCTGCTAGAGCTGCTCTTTTGGCCTAGGAACTGTGAGTTCTGTGAGAGCTACATAAATAATGGAGGAATGATAAGATAACGCAGTACTAACCATTCTAGCTGCCCTGCAGTTGCAAATGTTGTGGCGCTATGTGGTGAGTTAAAAAGTAACCTCTGTGTTGTGATGTAAGTTGTTTACCAGTTATTGTTATAGGATTATGTAACTGTCAATGAAGCAATATCATGTATTGATTGTTTGAATACACTGTGCGATCACTCCATGTACCCTGCTTTAAGAAAAGTATAGAAATGTCTTTGTATTAGCCTGTGGGTTGCAGCTCCTCCGAGGAATACAGAAGTCCTCAACTTCTGTGTTTTACGGATGATCTGTACCCGTACGATGAAATAAAGCGTAAAGTCTTAAACAGCCAGACCGACTGTGAGTGTTCATTGACTGATCACGGAACCGAGAGACGCCACCGGGGGACGAGATTTACACAGGGATCGGGTGAATCCTGAGAGGAGTGTAAGGGCAGTTGGAGTATGCTTCAGAAGGAGATCACCACTGATGCAAAGTGGCAGCAGTCTGTACCGTCTACAAGATGCACTGCAGTGACTCAGCAAGGCTCCTCCAACAGCGCCTTCTGAATCTGCAGTCTTTACCATCCAGAAGGACAGGGGCAGCAGTCACATGGGAACGCTACCACCTGCTCGATCCCCTCTAGGGCACATACTGTGCTGACCTGGAAATATACCATGGAGATGCTGGTGTGGGATTGGGGTGGACAAAGTCAGGAGTCGGATGACACCAGCTTATAGACCAACAGGTTTATTTGAAATCACAAGCTTTCTGAACGCTGCACCCAACTTTGTCACTTTCTCATGATGTGTAATAAAGTAATAAAGTGGCGCTTCATCTGTCAATGGTGGAACACCCCGAAAGATTATGATTTCAAATAAACCTGTTGGACTTGAACCTGGTGTTATGTGTCATCTGACTTTGGCCTGGGAATATATCATGTTCCTTCTGTGTCGCTTGGTCATATTTCTGGAAGTCTCCCTTAATAGCACTGTGGATCTATCAACAATACATGGACCATAGCTAGCTCCATCTTCTCCAGGGCGGTTAGCGATGGGCAGTAAATCTGAGCATACAGTAATGCCAATGACTCATAAGCAAATACAATATTTAGATCAGTGAGGGAGGGATGGGCAGGGAGTGAGGGAGGGATGGGCAGGGAGCGAGGCAGGGGCAGGAGAGGAGGGAGCAAGAGAAGGAAGGTGAGGGGGAGGGAGCGAGGGAGTGGTGAGGGAGGGAGGGGGAGAGCGGGAGTGAGGGGACACCACTGTGAGGGAGGGAACAAGTAAGGGAGCAAAGGACAGGGATCAGTGGACAGGGAGCGAGGCGTGGGGAGGAAGGGAGCAAGGGACAGGGTAGGGAGGGAGTGAGGGAGGATGTGAGGGACAGGGATGGAGGGAGTGAGGAACGTGGAGGAGGGAGAGAGTGTGGGAGCAATGGACGGGGAGGCAGAGTTTGAGGGATGAGGAAGGGAGTGATGGGGAGGGCGCGATGGAGGGAGGGACAGGGATGTGGGAGTGATGGGGAGGGACAGGGAGGAGGGAGGGAGCAAGGGGCATGGTAAGGGTGGGAGTGAGTGACAGAGAGGGGTCAAGGGAGGGAGTGAGGGATGGGGAGTGAGAGACGGGGAGCGAGGGACAAGGAGCAATCGAGTGAGGGACCGAGAGGAAGGGAGCAAGGGATGTGAGTACGGAGCAAGGAAAGGCGGAGGGAGCGACGGAGGGGGAGGGTGAGGGGGATGGAGAGGGGGTGAGAGGGAGGGTAGTGGTAGGGTCCGGAGTGAGGGAGAGACGGGCAGCGAGGCAGTGAGGGATGGGGATGAAGGGAGCAAAGGACCTGGTTAGGGAGGGAGCAAGGGAGGGAGTGAGGGAGGGGAGGTACGGGGACATGGGGAAGGGAGGGTGGGAGCGAAGGACGGGGTGGCAGTGAGCGAGGGATGAGGAAGTGGCTGGGAGGGATCAAGTGAGGACAGGAAGGGAGAAGGGGAGGGAGCGAGTGAGGGAGGGACGGGAAGTGGAGAAAAGGATGTGGAGGGAATGAGGGAGGAACGGGAAGGGAGAAGGGGAGGGAGCGAGGGAGAGATGGACGGGAGCATAGGTTGTGGAGGGAGTGAGGGAGGAACAGGGAAGGGGTTGGGAGGAAAGGACGGGAAAGGGCAGTGAGTGACGGAGAGGGGAAGGAGCGAGGAACGGGTGGGGAGGGTTGGAGGGAGGGTTGGGGAGGGTGGGAAGGAGGGAGGGAGGGACTGAAGGACGGGGAGAGTGGGAATGTGGAGGGAGCAAGGAAGGAGCGAGGGATGGGCAGGGAGGGAGTGAGGAGGGAGCGAGAGGGGAGAAAGGAGGGGGCAAGCAGGGAGCGATGGGCTGATGACCGAGCATGGGACGAGGAGGGAATGAGGGACAGGGAGGGAGCGAGTGAGGGAGTGCGGGATGGGGAGGGAGGGAGGAAGTTATCTGGGTTATGGGGAGGTAGGGAGAAATGAATGGGGAAGGGAGTGAGGGAGGGATGGGGAGGGACAGACAGGGAGGGAAGGAGCGAGTGACGGGGTGGGAGAAAAGGAGGGAGCGAGGAACAGAGAAGGAGCGACAGAGGGAGTGAGGCATGGGGAGGGAGCGAGGGAAAGGGAGTGAGTGAGGGAGAAAGTGAGAACAGAGCGAGGGAGGAAGCAAGGCAGAAGTGAGGAAGGAGCTTGGGACGGGGAGGGAGTGAGGAACAGAGAAGGAGTGACAGAGGGAGTGAGGCAGAGGGAGGGAGTGAGGGAAAGGGAGCAAGAGGGGGAGACAGTGAGAACGGAGCGAGGGAGGAAGCAAGGCAGAACCGGGGAAGGAACTAGGGATGGGGCCGGAGTGAGGGAGGGAGCGAGGAGGTAGGAAGCAGGGAGCGAGGAGGGAGCAAAGGGGAGGAATGGACCGATTGAGGGGCCGAGCAAGGGACAGGGAGGGAGTGAGGGCGGGCTGGGAGTGAAGGAACAAGAGATGGAGATGGAGAGATGTGAAACAAGGAGGCGAGTGACAGGGAGTGAGGAAACAGGAACGAGGGACAGAGAGGGAGCGAGTGAGGGAGGGAGGGACAGGGCGGAAGCAAGGAATTGGGTGGGAAGGAGTGGAGAACGTGGAGGGAGGGAGCAAGTGATGGGGACGGAGCAAGGGATGTAGCGAGGGACAGAGAGGGAGCGAGGGATGGAGTGAGGGTTGTGGAAGGAGCGAGGGAAGGGGAAGGAGTGAGGGAGATAGCGAGGAGGGACCAAGGGAGGGAGCATGGAAGGAGCGAGGAAGGGACGCAGTGCGACCAAGGGAGGGAGCAAGGGCGGAGCGACGGACGGATCGAGTGACCAAGCGAGGGATAGGAGGGAACAAGGGTTGTGGTGGGAGTGAATGAGGGAGTGAGGGATGGAGAGGGAGGGATGCGAAGCCAGGAAGTGAGTGATTGGGAGCGATAAATGAGGAGTGAGGGATGGGGAGGGAGCAAGCGACAGAGCAAGGGATGGGAAGGGAGCGAGGTAGCAAGGAATGGGGAGGGAGAGGCGGGGAGGGAGGGAACAAGAGATGGGGAGGGAGGGGCTGGGAGGGAATGACGGAGGGAACGAGTGATGGGAAGGGAATGAGGGAGCAAGGGATAGGGTGGGGATGAGGGGGGAAACGAGGGAGCAGGAAGGAGGGAGTAAGGGGGTAGCACGGGACTGGGCCGGGGACAGGGAGTGAGTGAAGCAAAGAGACAGGGAGGCAGCGAGGGATGCGGAGGGAGCAAGCGATGGAGCAACGGTCGGAGAAGGAGTAACGGACGAGTAGGGAGCGAGGGACTGACTGAATGGTGGATGAAGCGAGTGAGCGAGAGTCAGAGGGAGGGATGGGAAACGGATGACAAGGGAAAGAGGATGGGAACGGAATGAGCGAGGGAGTCAGGGACAAGGAGAGAGTGAGGCACAGGGAGGGAGGGAGCAAGGGACGCGATGGGAGGGCCTGGGAGCAAGGGACAATGATCAGGGACCAAAGGGCGGGAGCAATGGATGGGGAGTGAGGGGCGTGTGGGAGGCAGGGAGTGAGGTACGAGTGAGGGAGTGACGGGGAGGGATCGAGGGAGCGAAGGACTGGGACGGGGAGGGAGAGAGTGGGGTTGCAGGTAGCGAGGGACGCAGGTGGAGGGTGGGAAGGAGGGAGGGACTGGGAGGACGGAAGCGAGCAAGGGACAGGGAGCGAGGGAGTGTGGCATGGGGAGGAAGACAGCATGGGACGGGGGTAGGAAGGGAGCAAGGGACGGAGTGAGAGAGAGGGAATGAGGGTCAGGGTGGGAGTCAGTGAGGGACAGGGAGTTAGTGAGGGACAGGGAGGGAGTGAGGGAGGGAGCAAGGAGGTAGAGCGGGGAGCAAGGAGGGAGCAAGTGTGGAGCTATGACTGATCAAGGGATCAAGCAAGGGATGGGGAGGGAGTGAGGGACGTGGTGGGAGCGAATGAGGGAGCAAGGGATAGGAAGGGTGTGAGCGAAGGACAGGGAGCGTTGAAGCGATGGTGTGGGACCAAGGGGCGAGGAGGGATGGAGGACTGGCAAGGGAGAAAGGAATGGGGAGAGAGCTAGGGACGGGAAGGGAGCGAGGGGCAGGAAGGAAGCAAAGGAGCAAGGACAGGGAGGAAACAAGGGAGCAGCGACGATGAAGTTAGGGACTGGCAAGGGACTGAGTGAGGGACAGGCCGTGAGTGAGAGAAAGAGACAGGGAGGGAGTGAGGGACGGGCAGGAACCAAGGGATGGTGAGGGAACAAGGGATGGGTTGGGAGTGAGGGAGTGAGTGATGGGGAGGGAGCGAGTGAGTGACAGATGAAGTGAGTGAGCGAGATGCAGCGGGAGGAAGAGAGCGATGGATTGGGAGGGAGAGAGAAGGGACAGCAAGGGAGCGAGGGACAGGGAGGGAACGAGCAAGGGAGCGAGGGATGGGGAGAGAGTGAGGTACAGGGTGGGAGCGAGGGAGTTAAGGATGGCGAGGGAGTGAGGTACGGGGAGGGAGTGAGGGAGCTATGGATGGGGAGGCAAAGAGGAAATGAGGGATGGGAAGGAAGCGAGGAAACAAATGAGCAAGGGAGAGAGGGATGGAGCAAAAGAGAGAGGGTCAGAGTCGGGGAGCAAGGGACCGGGATGGAGGGTCCGAGAGACAGGGAGGGAGGGAGGGAGGGTTGGTGAGTGAGCAAGGGGCAGGGAGGAAGGGAGCAAGGGAGGGACAGGGAGAGAGGGAGTGATGGAACGAAGGACGGGATGTGAGCTTGGGAGGGAGCGAGTGACATAACAGGAGTGAGAGAGGGAGCGAGTGGCAGGGAGGGAGTGACAGAGGGAGGGACTGGAGCAAGGGACGGGAGCAAAAGACAGAGGGAAAGGAGAGAAGGATGGGGAGAGAGCTCGCAATGGGATCAGGGGATGGGGAGGGAGTGAAGGATGGGGAGGGAGCGAGGGACATGGAAGGAGCAAGAGACAGGGAGCGAGGGACAGGGAAGGAGCGAGGGGTATGGAGGGACAGGGAGGGTAAGTGGCAGGGAGTGAGGGACAGGGAAGGACAAGGAGGGGGAGGGACAGGGAGGGAGCAAAGAACAGGGAAGGAGGGAAAGGGTTTGAGGAACAGGGAGAGGGACAGGGAGGGTCAGGGAGGTAGACAGGGTTGGACGGACAGGGTGGGAGCCTGTTTCTCTCAACACAGAGACAAACAACAATATAGTTTGCTGTGCTGCTTGGCACTTTTTAATGAACGTTCATTACATATTGAAGTTATGGATGCAGTCAGTGGAATGGTGCCTTTTCTCTTTGGCCTGTGAGTTGAGAGAAACTTTGACATGTTTCCCTGTAACCCCCTGTGGGATAAGGCTGGATAAACCAGCACTACCCTCAGTCTGTTACCATAGCGACAGGCTGCTTCATTGCTGAAACATTGAACTGAAATGAGAAAATCCTGGATGGATTTATTAATGAGTGAATTTGATTGATTGATGAATTTGGGTAAAGGGATATTTCAGCACATTCTTCAGCTGCTGCCTGAACTTAGTCTGGGTCACGGCATAAATCGCGGTGTTTGTGCAGCAACTGAGGAGCTGCAGCATGAAGCCCAATTCCTGCACAAAGTAATCGAGGTACACAGACCGATACCCAATAAACCACATCCGGGACCACAGAGAATACACCATTAACATTGACCATAACAGGATGAAATTGGCTGAGATCACAAACAGTAAAATGATGGATTTTTTTCGATTTTGCATTTCTGTGTCACACTGACCGTCCCCATTGGTGTGAGCCCGGAGTCTCCTGCGGGCTCTGCTGGTCACTAAAATGTGTCTGACGGTGAAAACATTGAGCAGCAGGATCAGGAGAAATGGGAGAGTCGGGGTTAGAATGTGGTGGAGAAACTCGATTGTGAGCCAGACACGAGACTCATAAACAACGGCTGCTCCAGAACAAAACCAGGGTTCGTTCCCCTGCCAATAGTGAGCTGTGAGCATAAAATACCAGAAAATGTTCTTTAAACAGCTCAGCACAGTCACTGTTCCCAGAACCACAGCCGCCGTTTTCTCACTGCAATATTTACTTTTCAGCTTCTGGCAACAAATGGCCACAAATCGATCAAAGGTGAAAGTGACGGTGAACCAGACAGAACAGTCAGTGGCTGCATAAAGCAGGACGGCGTGGATATTACACACAGGGATGTACAACAGGAAATAAAACTGTTCCCGATAAACAATGGGAATGTGTCTCAATATCAGGTCAAGGATAATGACCAGTAGATCCGCCACTGCCATGGCCCCCAGGTAACGTCTGACACATGGAGACAATCCACAATCTTTATAAAGAAGGACGTAGATCGTCACCACGTTAACTGTGAGGAAAGAAAATAAATAAATTACACATCAGCCTGGAGGCAAAGTTACCAGTTTGATTGAGGACCCAGTGACATTTTCAAATGTATTGCTGATTTACTGAAAAAAAGAAGCTGAAATAACCTGTGGTAATGTCTCAATTTGTATTATTTTACAAAAAAGCTAACATAAAATACAAGAAACTCTCCCTCCTGAAAGACACAAACACACATCGATAAGGACAGATGGCTTCTAGAACATTCCCACAGACTCGATCACTCGAGAACAGGCGCAGGTCATTTCCTGATATAGAGGGTGAAGACGTTGCTGTAATGAAGGATTCTCTCCCAGTTCCCTGAAGACAAACGGAGGACGGAAATTTCAGTCTTTTCGTCCACATTGTGGTCAATTTTTGTTTGTGAAGAAACATGAACACAGGGAAAATGTATTCACCCCATTAACTACCTGAGGGGAATTTGAAACAGTGTCTCCTTCTCTCTGGAATGGGATCTTTTCCCTCGGGATCTTATCTTTTGTTCAATTAACTGGCTTCCAACTGTTCACAAATAATGTCAGATACAGAATGTTCCAGGGAATGTTGGTTACAGAATGTTCCGGGGAATGTCGGATACAGAATCTTCCGGGGAATGTCGGTTACAGAATGTTCCGGGGAATGTCGGATACAGAATGTGATGGAGTCATAAAAGATCCACATCACAAAGGCCCTTCTGTCCATCAGTTTTGGTGAGACCCACTCAGCCTCGCGGTGGAAATCTCTCCCCAAACTCAACACAACTGGCAAACACAAATTAAAGGCACTGCCAGATCAGCTGAAGTGGTCAGTTATCTCACATTCTCAATCCACCTCACAGAACCAGCCCAGACACCACAAACCCAGATGAAATATCTGTTCAGCATGGAGCACTGTGCAGACCAGGCAAGTGTCCTGCTCAATACAACCCGGCAATCTGTCCAGAGTGGGACACTGTGCAGGTCTCACCAGTCAAATAGATATCAGTCCAGCATGGGGAGCTGTGCAGACCACCCCAGTGCATTAATATATAAATCCGGACCAGGTATCTCTCCAGCGCGGGGGGCTGTGAAGTGAACACCACTGAACTGATCTGTAAACCCGGAGCAGTTACCCTCCCAGTGTGTAGATCTGTACAGACCACCTCAGCGCAGTGCTTGGTAACGCTGTGTTAAATCGCTGCCCAGCCTGGGGAATCTTGCAGCCCATGCTGGAAGTGACAGGATGTGCGGCTCCCATCCATCTTCAGCTCCATATCTCCAATGTGCCATGGCAAGAGGTACCATGGGTGTGACAATCACTGCCAGAGAGAGATGGTGGAACATCAGTTTAAATACAAACAAATGGGATGGGTTGTGAAAATAGACATAAAGGGGGAGATTGAGAGACTGTGTCATGGAAGGATGTGTTCACAACTTTAGAATGCTGACATGTAGACATACTCCCCAACACTGAAAACACTGCATCGATCCAACATTGTCGACTGATTCAATCCGGACACCTCACCACTTCCCCCTCACCTACACCATCACTAACAGCAGGGCCATGCACATTCACCTTCATTCCCTACCTCCCTTTCCCTCATTCCAGGAGGAACAGCCTGGAATAGGACAGAAAAGGCCAAGCAGGGCGGTGGTGTTCCCCACATCAGTTCCCTTACCCACCTTCCCCCGCCGCATGGGGAGGGCCATGGAATGAGCCGGAGAGACCCAGGACGACCTGTGTGGAGATTCCGTAATATCCATGTCCCACCGACCGAGTAAGCAGCAATGTTCAGTGAAGGGTAATTCTCACTTTAAACCCACTGTCAGTTCCATTTCCACCTGGCACAGCTTAGAAACTGTGCCCCTGATGCCATCTCCCTTTTATATCGAGCCGGTACAAATGGAATCACCACGGTCTTGGTGGGCAGGAGGGTGGGCTCACTGCACATCGTCTCCACCAGCTCCCAGGAAGGGAGCACGGAGTCTCCCTCCTGCACCTCCTCCTTCAGACAGCTCAGATACTGAAACTAACCTGTAATATTTACTAGTCTCCCAACTTGTCCCTACATCTTCAATAATCAAGCATTTAAAATCTCGTAGAGTCACAGTGCCCATGGAACAACTGAAACACTGTCACACTCACTGGAGACAGCAAATACTGATGTAGTCTCACGGAGTGACTCAAATAATGAAATGCTGTCCACGGAATAACAGTAATCCCAACACACACCAAATGGAATGAATGCAGTTATTAACAAACCACAGAACCACAGAAATTCTGATAGACTCAGGACAGGCAGGTTTGTGGATTTTGGGAAGGAGATAGAAACGGGCCTTGCGGGGTTGGGAAATAATAAGGTTGGAGGCTGTGGGTGGGAGGTCCCCTGAGGTGATGAGGTCATGAATGGTGTTGGAGATGATGGTTTGGTGCTCGTTGGTGGGGTCATGATAAAGGGGGCGGTAGGAGGTGGTGTCGGAGAGTTGGCGTTTGGCCTCGGCGAAGTAGAGGTCAGTGCGACATACTACCACTGCGCCACCCTTGTCTGCGGGTTTGATGGTGAGTTTGGAGTTGGAGCGGAGGGAGCGGAGGGCTGCCCGTTCTGCAGGGGAGAGGTTGGAGTGGGTGAGGGGGTGGAGAGGTTGAGGCGGTTAATGTCTCGATGGCAGTTGGAGATGAAGAGGTCAAGGAGGCCTGGGGGTGGTGTCCAGGAGGAGGACTTGTGTTGGAAGCGGGTGAAGGGGTCAGTGGAGGGAGGGTTAGGTTCCCGGTTGAAGAAGTAAGCGTGGAGGCGAAGGCGGCAGAAAAGCTGCTCTATGTCCAAACGATCCACAAACCTGCCTGCCCTGGTCGACCCATTGTCTCAGCCTGTTCCCGCCCCACCGAACTCATCTCCACCTATCTGGATTCCATTTTCTCCCCTTTGGTCCAGGAACTCCCGACCTACGTCCGTGACACCACCCACGCCCTCCACCTCCTCCAGAGCTTCCAATCCCCTGGCCCCCAACACCTCATCTTCACCATGGACGTCCAGTCCCTATACACCTGCATTCCGCATGCAGATGGCCTCAAGGCCCTCTGCTTCTTCCTGTCCTGCAGGCCCGACCAGGCCCCCTCCACCGACACCCTCATCCGCCTAGCCAAACTCGTCCTCACCCACAACAACTTCTCTTTCGATTCCTCCCACTTCCTACAGACAAAGTGGGTGGCCATGGGCACCCGCATGGGCCCCAGCTATGCCTGTATCTTTGTAGGTTACATGGAACAGTCCCTCTTCTGCACCGACACAGGCCCCAAACCCCACCTCTTCCTCCGCTACATTGATGACTGTATTGGCGCCGCCTCTTGCTCCCCAGAGGAGCTCGAACAGTTCATCCACTTCACCTACACCTTCCACCCCAACCTTTAGTTCACCTGGGCCATCTCCAGCACATCCCTCACCTTCCTGGACCTCTCAGTCTCCATCTCAGGCAACCAGCTTGTAACTGATGTCCATTTCAAGCCCACCGACTCCCACAGCTAACTAGAATACACCTCCTCCCACCCACCCTCCTGCAAAAATTCCATCCCCTATTCCCAATTCCTCCGCCTCCGCCGCATCTGCTCCCACGTTGAGGCATTCCACTCCCGCACATCCCAGATGTCCAAGTTCTTCCAGGACCGCAACATTCCCCCCGCTGTGTTCGAGAACGCCCTTGACCGTGTCTCCCGCATTTTCCACAAAACATCCCTCACACCCCGCCCCCGCAGCAACCGCCCAAAAAGGAACCCCCTCGTTCTCACACACCACCCCACCAACCTCCGGATACAACGCATCATCCTCCGACACTTCCGCCATCTACAATCCGACCCCACCACCCAAGGCATTTTTCCATCTCCACCCTTGTCTGCTTTCCGGAGAGACCACTCTCTCGTGATTCCCTTGTTCGCTCCACTCTGCCCTCCAACCCCACGACACCTGGCACCTTCCCCTGCAACTGCAGGAAATGCTACACTTGCCCTCACACCTTCTCCCTCACCCACTTCCCAGGCCCCAAGATGACTTTCCATATTAAGCAGAGGTTCACCTGCACATCTGCCAATGTGGTATACTGTATCCATCGTACCCAATGTGGCTTCCTTTACATTGGGGAAACCAAGTGGATGCTTGGAGACCGCTTTGCAGAACACCTCCGCTCGGTTCGCAATAAACAACTGCACCTTCCAGTCGCAAACCATTTCCACTCCCCGTCCCATTCTTTCGATGACATGTCCATCATGGGCCTCCTGCAGTGCCACAACGATGCCACCTGAAGGTTGCAGAAACAGCAACTCTTATTCCGCTTGGGAACCCTGCAGCCTAATGGTATCAATGTGGACTTCATCAGTTTCAAAATCTCCCCTACCCCTGCTGCATCCCAAAAGCAGCCCAGTTCGTCCCCTCCCCACTGCATCACAAAACCAGCCCAGCCTGTCTATGCCTCCCGAACCTGTTCTTCCTCTCTCCCATCCCTGCCTCCCACCTCAAGCTGCACCTCCATCTCCTACATACTAACCTCATCCCACCTCCTGGACCTGTCCGTCTTCCCTGGACTGACCCATCCCCTCCCTACCTCCCCACCTATACTCTCCACCCCACCTATTTTCTTTTCTCTCCATCTTCAGTCCGCCTCCCTCTCTCTCCCTATTTATTTCAGAATCCTCTCCTCATCCCCCTTTTCTGATGAAGGGTCTCGGTCCGAAACGTCAGTATTTGTGCTCCTGAGATGCTGCTTGGCCTGCTGTGTTCATCCAGCTTCACATTTTATTATCTCTGACAGTCTCTGTGCTGTTTGATGTGATGCAATGCCACCCTCTGCTGGTCTCCACACGCCACTGCACAGGCAGCAGCAGAGGATGGGGGATAATGGGAACTGCAGATGCTGGAGAATTCCAAGATGATGAAGGGTCTCGGCCCGAAACGTCAGCTTTTGTGCTCCTGAGATGCTGCTTGGCCTGCTGTGTTCATCCAGCGTCACATTTTATTATCGCAGAGGATGGGGGACTGTCGGATTTATTCAGAGAGGGTCTGGGAGGGCAGCAGCTCACAACACCATCCAAACTGATTTCTTCCTCATGTACTTATCTAAATGTCTTTTAAATGTTGTAACTGCACTCACTTCCACCATTTTATCTGGAATTTTATTCCATACGCGAACCACTCTCTGTAAAATAATTGTCCCCATGTCTCTTTTAAAATGTTTGATCCTCAAAATTTGAAACATCCCCACAGCCTTGAAATCCTTCATCCCCAAGAAAAGATAACCGACATTCAACTTATTTGTGCACCTCATGATTTATGAGCCTCAGTCAGGTCACCCCTCATCCTCCTGTGCACAAGTCAGTAAAGTCCCAGTCTATCCAGCCTCTGAAAGCACTCTGAAGTGGTGATGTATCCGGATTGAATCAGGCGACAGTGTTGGGCCCATGCAGTGTTTTCGGTGTAAGGGAGTATGTCTACATGTCAGCATTCTGAAACTTGCGAACACATCCTTCCATGGCATTGTCTCTCTATCTCCCCCTCTCTGTCTATATATCCAACCCATCCCATTTGTTCATATTTAAACAGATTCCAGACCATCTCTCTCTGGCAGTGACATCCATGGCACCCCTTGTCCTGGCACAGGCAGCACAGTGGCTCAGTGGTTAGCACTGCAGCCTCACAGCACCAGGGACCTGGGTTCAATTCCAGCTTCGGGCAACTGTCTGTGTGGAGTTTGCACATTCTCCCCGTGTCTGCGTGGGTTTCCTCCGGGGGCTTCAGTTACCTCCCACAATCCAAAGATGTGTAGGCTAGGTGGATCGGCCATGCTAAATTGCCCGTAGTGTTCAGGAGTGTGTGGGTTATAGGGGGATGGGTCAGGGTGGGATGCCTCAAGGTGTGGTGTGGACTTGTTGTGCCAAAGGACCTGTTTCCACACCGTAGGGAATCTAATCTAATCCTTATATCTCAAACCATCCATTCCCACTGACATCCCGGTAAATCACTGCTAAACCCTCTCCAGATTAATATTATCCTTCCTATAACAGTGCGACCAGAACTGGACACAGTACTTCAGAAGATGCCACACCGACATCCTATGCAATGTGAAAATGACATCCCAACTCCCAAACTCAAAGGTCTGAGCAAAGAAGGTAACGAACTAAATGCCTTCTTAACCAGCTTGTCTGTATGTGACACAGACTTCGAAGAATTATGCCTGATGGCCTCGTCTCTGTTCTGCAACACTACCAAAGGCCTTAATTTAAATTGTATAAATCCTGCCCTTGTTCGTTTTACTAAAAGCAATGTCTCACATTTTTGCAAATAAAACATAATCTGCCACATCACAGCCCAGTGAGTGATATTCCCACCCCCCACACAAACCTGACTTGTTTTGAAAGACCCTCCCATCTCTAGAAGGCCTACAAACTCCGGCCTTTATTTTCGCAAAGACCCTGAGCTTGGTTTACCTTGTGCGGGCAGCAGGAGGCGTGGGGTGGTGGTGGTGGGAGTGTGGATTGCAGACCAGCCTGTGATGGGGAGATTCATTTTCTTCAGGGTAGAGAGTTTGCCAATGGGCACCCAGATGGGCCCTAGTTATGCCTGTCTCTTCATTGGGTACGTGGAACATTCCTTTTCCCAGTCCTATTCTGCTACCCTCCCCCACCCACAGCTCTTTCTCCACTGTATCAATGATATCATCGGAGATAGTAGGAACTGCAGATACTGGAGAATCTGAGATCTCATCAGTACTGCTTCTCTCTCTCGTCTGGAATTGGAAAGCTTCACATATTTTGCTTCCAACTTCCAAACTGCCCAAACTTTCACCTGGTCTATCTCTGACCTTCCCTTCCCTTCTTCAACATTTCTGTTTCCATTTCTGGGATAGACTGGCCACTAATATTCATTACAAATCCACTGTCTCCCACAGCTACCTGGGCTATTTGTCCTCACACCCTCCTTCCTGTAAAATCCTGTAAATGTCTTGCATTTATGCAAATTAAACACAATCTGCCACACCACAGCCCAGTGAGTGATATTCCCACTGCACCCCCACACAACCCTGACATGTTTTGAAAGACCCTCCCAGCTCCAGAAGGCCTACAAACTCCGGTCTTTATTTTCGCAAAGACTCCCTCCATCCCATTCTCTCAGTTCCTCCGTTTCCAGCACATATGTTCAGATGAGGCTAACTTCAACAAGAGAGCCTCCGACATGTCCACCTTCCTCCTCAACTGAGGATTCCCCAGCTCCTTTGTTGACAGGGCCCTCAACCAGGTCTGATCCATCTCGCACACTTCTACCCTCACTCCTTCTCCTTCCTCCCGCAACAGTGATAGGGTTCCCCTTAGCCTCACCAACCATCCCAACAGCATCCACATCCAGAAGATCATCAGACGCCACTTCTGCCACTTTCAGTGAGATGCCACCACCAGACCACCTCTCCCTTGATAACAAAGTGTGAAGCTGGATGAACACAGCAGGCCAAGCAGCATTACAGGCCTGCCTTCCGCAGGGACTGTTCTCTCCAGGACACCCTGTTACACACTTCCTTCACCCCCAACAATTCCCCACAGCCCTACGGCCCTTCCCCTGTAACCAGTGAAGGTGCTACACCTGCCCATTTACACCCTCCCTCCCCAGTATCCAAGGGCCCAAACATACCTTCCAGGTGAAGCAACACTACACCCGCACTTCCCAGAATCTAGTCTACTGCATTCGCTGCTCACAATGTGGTCTCCTCTACATTGGGAAATGAAGTGAAGACTTGGTGAATGCGAGGTAGAACATCTATGCGCGACTTGTAAAAAAAAGTCTCTGAACTGCCTGTTGCCTGCCACTTTAATGCGCCACCCTGCTCCCTGGCCAACATCTCTGTCTCTGGCTTGCTGCAGTGTTACAGTGAAGCCCAAAGCGAGCTGGAGGAACAACACCTCATTTTCCACTTGGGGACCCTGCAGCCCTCCGGACTCAGTATTGAGTTCAATAATTTTAGGGGCTAAACTCTCCCATGTCCCACACCCCACTGCACACACCAGGCCTTGTTACCACATACCCTGCCATTACACACTCCCTGTTGTTAGTCACTAACAGTCCCTATTAGCAACTACTCACCCTCCCAGACTGATCGTTATTAACTCCTTTGTCTGTCCAACTTCTTTCTCTCTCTTTGGGCCCTAGCATCTCGGTTACTCTCTACCCCACCCACCTCCCTATTTTCAGCATATAAACTGACATTTTCTCAGCCACCAACAATTCTGAGGAAGGGTCACTGAACCCCAAACATTGACTGTTTTTTTTCCTTCAAAGATGCTGCCAGATCTGCTGAGCTTTTCCAGCAACTTTGTTTTTGATCCTAGAATATAATTTGTTGCTGTGTAACATTTAATGCTTTTAAGATGACAGCATTCACACCTTAGAGGTGGGAAATAGTGATCTGCAATATGATCTTTTGGAGTTGGAAATTATGCTCTTTAGTCGTGTCTGGTGTTCAGTAATGTCTAATCGAGATTCATCATGGTGCAGAACATATCTGCAGAGTTCCTTTCCCGAACATTGCAGTCTCCAGATATAGTAGGAACTGCTGCTGCTGGAGAATCTGAGATAACAAAGTATCGAGCTGGATGAACACAGCAGGCCAAGCAGCATCAGAGGAGCAGGAAAGCTGACATTTCGGGTCTGGACACTTCTTCAGAAATGGGGGAGGGGAAGGGGATTCTGGAATAAATAGAGAGAGAGAGGGGGAGGCGGATGGAAGATGGATAAACGAACAGATAGGTGGAGAGCAGACAGACAGGTCAAGGAGGCTGGGATGGAGCCAGTAAAGGTGAGTGTAGGTGGGGAGTTAGGGTGGAAGTTGGTCAGTCAAGGGAAGATGGACAGGCCAAGGAGACAGGGATTGGACTGGTTGGTAGGAGATAGGGGCAGAGGTTGAGGTGGGAGGAGTGGATCAGTGGGAGAAAGGATGGGCAGGTCGGGGAGGCAGGGACGAGCTGGGCTGGTTTTGGGATGCAGTTGGGGGTCGGGAGATTTTGAAGCATGTGAAGCCCACATTGATACCATTCGGCTGCAGGGTTCAGAAGCAAAATATGAGGTCCTGTTCCTGCAGCCTTCGGGTGGCATCATTGTGGCATTGGATGAGGCCCAGGATGGACATGCCATCCAGGGTGTGGAGCGTAGATGTTCCACAAAGCGGTCTCGAAGGCTCCACGTGTTTTCCCCAATGAAGAGGAGGCCACATCAGGAACAGGGGATACAATATACATCAGCAGATGTGCAGGTGAACATCTGTTTGATGTGGAAGGTTTTCCTGTGGCCTGGGATGGAGGGTACGGGGTGGTGGGGTAGGGGCAGGTTTCGCACTTCTCACAGTTGCAGGGAAAAGAGCTGGGTGACGTGGAGCTGGAGGGGAGTGTGGAGTGGACAAGAGATTCATGGAGAAAGTGGTCCCTCCAGAAAGCAGGGAAGAGTGGCGAGGGAAAAATGTCTTTGGTGGTGGGGTCAGATTACAGATGGCGCAGGTGCTGGAGGATGATGTGTTGGATCCGGAGGATGGTTTGGGTGGTCGGGGCGATTGGGGTACCTAAGGACGAGAAGATTCTGTTTTGGTTTTATTGATGGGAGGGGGTTTGAGGGATGAGTTGCGCAAAACATGAGAGATGTGTTGGAAGGTATTTTCAACCACTGTGGAGGGGAAGTTGCAACCCTTGAGAAACGAAGACATCTGGGATGTCTGGGAGTGGAATGCCTCATCTCAGGAACAGATGCAGAGGAGGCGAAGGAATTGGGAACAGAGGACGACATTTTTGCAGGAAGGTGGGTGGGAAGAAGTGTGTTCTAGGTAGCTGTGGGAGTTGGTAGGCTTGAAATGGATATTGGTTTCCAGGTGGTTTCCAGAGATGGAAACACGAGGCGGCACCGATACAGTCATCAATATAATGGAGGAAGAGGTGGGGCTTCGGGCCAGCGTGGCTTTGGAAAAGGGATTGTTCTCTGTAACCTACAAAGAGCCAGGCATAGCTTGAGCCCATGCAGGTACCTACGGCTGACCCCTTTGTCTGTAGGAAGTGGGTGGACTTGAAGAAGATGTTATTAATGGTGAGGACGAGTTCAGCTAAGCGGACAAGGGTGTCAGTGAAGGGGGACTGGTCGGGCCTGGGGGACAGGAAGAAGCAGAGGCCCTTTAGGTCATCTGTATGGGGATTACAAGCATACAGGGATTGGAGGTCCATGGTGAAGATGAGGTGTTGGGGACCAGGGAATTGGAAGTTCTGGAGGAGGTGGAGCGCGTGGGTGGTATCATGGACATTGGTGGGGAGTTTCTGGACCAAGGGGGAGAAAATAGAGTCCTGATAGGTGGAGATACGTTCGGTGGGGCAAGAGCAGGCAGACACAATGGGTTGACTATGACAGGCAGGTTTGTGGATTTTGGGAAGGAGATAGAAGCGGGCGGTGCAGGATTAGGGAACAATGAGGTTGGAGGCTGTGAGTGGGAGGTCACCTGAGGTGATGAGGTTGAGGATGGTCTGGGAGACGATGTATTGGTGGTCAGGGGTGGGGTCATGATCCAGGAGGCAGTAGAGGGAGGTGTCAGAGAGCTGGCATCTGGTCTCAGCAATGTCGACGTCAGTGCGCCATTCTACATCTGTGCTTCCCTTGTCCGTGGGTTTTGTAGTGAGGTGAGGGTTGGAGACAAGGGAGCGGAGGGCTGTATGTTCTGCGGGACGAGGTTGGAGTGGGTGAGAGGGGTGGAGAGGTTGAGGCAATTGATGTCTCAATGGCAGTTGGAGATGAAGAAGTCGAGGGAGGGTAGGAGGCCTGGGGATGGTGTCCAGGAGGAGGGGGTGCGTTGGCGGTGGGAGAAGGGGTCAGTAGAGGCAGGATTTCAGATAATAACCATTTAAGCTGTAAATCATAGAAAAGCAATTAAAGATGTTCATAGTTTATCTCAATGGCACAGCACATTCCCTCAACATCCTGTAGTTGAGGCAAATACCTTGCATTTGTTCAACACTGAAAAATCTTGCCTGTGTAATTCAGTAAATTTAACCAGAATTTGATACATCCAAACTCAGCTGAAAGTTGGCATGTAAAATGTGACTCAAAATCTGGGCATGACTTTGATCTTGTGTAATGGGCAGCAGCAATGCCTCTGTGCCTGTGCTCTGATTCAATTCCAATCTCTGAATCTATGAGAATGTCACTAGCTCTGGACCAGAAGTTCTGGATACAACTCCTGCCAGTTGCAGAGATGTGTCACAGCCTGTGAGAACAGGTTGATGAGTAAATATATGTGACAGTGATATTGTAGATTCAGGGGCCATCGCAGTGTGGTGGCCTTCACCTTTGGACCAGAGGTCTCGACTCAAATCCCACAGTACTGTTTCAGCAAATGTCTAAACAAGATGGTGAATTTTTTTCCAGAATTGTGACTTGATTGAGAAGGACCAGTGTTGAATTTCAGAATTCAGCCCCGGGATAACAGAAAGCACAGCCATTCATGTTGAATGGAGCAAAATGTGCACCTTATATATGTTTATAAAATCATGAAGGGCATGGATAGGGTGAATAGTCAGGGTCTTTTTCTGAGAGTATGGGGAGTCAAACATTAGAAGGCACAGGTTTATGGAACAAAAGGAAAGATTTAAAAATCATACGAATGAACTTCCAGATAAAGTGCTGGAGGCTTGTGAAAACACCATTTCAAAGGATGGGTATAGGTAATGGGTATAATGTCACTAGCTCTGGACCAGAAGTTCTGGATACAACTCCTGCCAGTCGCAGAGGTGTCTCACAGCCTGTCAGAACAGGTTGATGAGCAAATATAGGGGACAGTCATATTGTCGATTCAGGGGCCATCGAAGGGTCCAGAGGAATGTAGGCCAAATGCTGGCAAATGGGACTAGATTAATTTCGGATACCTGGTCAGCATGGACATGTGGACCAAAGGATTTGTTCCCATTCTGTACATCTTTATGATTCATTCGTTTGCTCAGGATCTCTTTGTAATCTTGGATAACTTTGTCTGTCCATGGTTGAAATAATCTCAGTGTCATCCATAAACTTGCTAACCTTGCCTTCTATAATTTTCATCTGAATCATTCATTTAAATGACAACCAACAGTAAATCTAGCACCGATCCCTGTGGATCACCTCTAACCACAGGCTTCCAGTCTGAGGGACAATCCTCCATGGCCACCCTGTCTCCTGCCACAAAGCAGAAACACGCACACACACACGCACGCACTTGCACACACGCACACAGCCGTGGAGATAGATACATTTTGATGAATAAGCAGTTCAAGGTTTATGGTGAGAAGGCAAGAGAATTGTTTTGAGAAATACGTCAAGCATAATCGAACAGCAGAGCAGACTCGATGGGCCAGATGGCAAATTCTGCTCCAATTTCTTATACTGTCTGGTCTGAAGATATCGGGAATATTTAGAGAAGGTAATTTGCTGTGAGGCGAACACACTTTAAGGAGTCTCCCAATTAAAACTGAGATACGAATATATCTTTTCTTTAATATTGTGCTGTCTGTGGTGTTCTCATCCCCAGGGAATAGTGAACACTGGGTTAGTGAAGATATTCAAGGCGGAGCTCAACTCACCTTTAATGGACAGGAGAGTCCATTATTGGGAATAAACAGGAAAAGTGTGTTCAGCCACAAACAGATCAGCCACGATCTTTCTAATTTAAACAGCAGTCTCGAGGGTCCAACTGGCCAACTGCAGCTCGTATCCTGTTTGTTGTTGTCTCACTCGACCCTTCAAAGCTGTTACAGAGGAAAAGGATGTCCCCATTCAAACAGTCATGGTTGCTATCGTAGAGACACAGAGATATACAGCATGAAAACAGACCCTTCGGTCCAACTCATCCACGCCATCCAGATATCCTAAATAAATCTGGGTCCATTTGCCAGCATTTGGTCCATTCCTCTCTAAACCATTCCAAAACATACACCCATCCTGATGCCGTTTAAATGTTGAAATTGTACCAGCCTCCACCACTTCCTCTGGCAGCTCATTCCATAAACACACCACCCTCTGTATGAAAATGTGGCCCCTTAAGTCCCTTTTAAACCTTTCCCCTCTCCCCTTAAAGCTGTGCCCCCTCGTTTTGGACTCCCCCACCCCGGGGAAAAGACCTTGGCTGTTTACACTCCTGTGTCTCTTATGACTTTGCAAACATCTGTAAGGTCACTCATCAAAGACATTTTATTTTATTGTGTACCAATTGTGGCAATTTTTCCACACAGCACCCACAGCCAAAAATGAAATTAATCATTAAGATTATCTGTACTCGTGCTGTTGTTATAGGGACAAATGTTAACCAGACTGATAGGAAATCTCCCCTCCTCCTCGATACATTTCCGGGGAAAATTGCGCACCTGACTGGGAGGGCAGACTAGATTTATTGCTGCATCTGAAAGACAGCATTTTTGACCGTACAGCATTCTACTCAAATGTCAGTCTATGTTCTGTAGTTGTTTTTTAAACACTCAAGGATCAGAATCATTGACAGTACAACCTCTACCTGATGATCTAAAAACAAATGGCCTGAATGGTGTGTTGCTGAGCTCAGATACATCTTGACAACCAGCTACACACCACAGGAGAGGCCCTGCAACCTTTCTGGGCTGCAACTCAGTGAAGATAATAAAATGTGAGGCTGGATGAACACAGCAGGCCCAGCAGCATCTCAGGAGCATAAAAGCTGACGTTTCGGGCCTAGACCCTTCATCAGATGAAGGGTCTAGGCCCGAAACGTCAGCGTTTATGCTCCTGAGATGCTGCTAGGCCTGCTGTGTTCATCCAGCCTCACATTTTATTATCTTGCATTCCCCAGCATCTGCAGTTCCCATTATCACTGCAACTCATGGAATCCTGGTTCACTAACAGGAAATGCAGAATATAGATAATTATTTAGTTTCAGGTTGGAAAGCTGCGACTAATGGCATTCATCAAGGAATGTTGTGAGTTCATCAACAGTTCACAATCCAGATTAACGATGTCGATGAAGGGCTGATAGGATTGGAGCTCAATGTGCTAGTACAGCATTATAGCCGCCAAATAAGATGACAAGTGGAGGGAGGCGATCTACACTGGTGTGTAGACAGTGGGTGTTTGGGAGCAAACTTCCGGCAATGCAAATAAAACAGTACAGTGTGGGTTGTGGGACATTTGTGTTTTGGGGAAAGGATAAAACAGCAGTAAATTATATGACTGGAGAAGTAACGCAGAGATTGGGGCTACTGAGTGATTTGTGTGTCCTGGTACAGAAATCATATCAAGTTAGTCTGAAGATGTCACAAGTGATTTGGAAAGTAAATGGAATAGTGCTGTTTCTTGAAAAGGGTGCTGGGTATGATGTTAGGCATGTTTCCCTGCTTCTGTACAGGGCATTGCTGAGAATCCCTCTCATGCTCTGTCTGTAGGTATGATGCCCGAAACTAAAAAAACATCAAATAGCCTTTGAAACTTTTCAAAGATGGTTCTCTATACACTGTCCTGTGATGAAGACAGAATGTTAGGGAGGATTAACAGTTTAGTTCTGAGAACCAGAAATAGTCTTGACTATATAAGAACTTGAGGAGAGTGTAAATGGTGAATACCTGACGGATAATTTGTCTTGATTGGGAGAATACAACTGGGGAAATAATTTAAAAAATAAAACAGATTCTGAGGAAGGTGCACTTGACCGGAAACATTAATTCTAATTTCTCTTCATAGATGCTGCCAGGCTGCTGACCTTTTCCACTAATTTCTGTATTTCTTTTGGAGTAAGACACATTCATTTTAATATAGATGTTGTGAAGACATCAAGACTTGTTATTTTTAAATTATGCAGGCACATATAAACATGTCTTTAAATCAAGTAGGCCCTTTTGTTGCTCAGGAAATGACTCTGTGTATGACAGCAGCAATGATGCGCCAACATGGAGCAGGGAATGTGATGGAAACTAATAGCTCGGACAATGTTCAAGAGGACCTCACATGTTCATGTCTGGGGGTTGCATAGCATTATTGCACGATTCAACTCAGAGAGGGGAAAAGAAACACAACCTACCTGAAAAGCAACAGCCTATCGCTCCCTCTCTATTTCCTTGTTCCTCATCGCATCAATGTATGCGAGCTGAAAACGCACCAATCATCTTTACCACTCATGGAGGATTCATGATGAGGATTAATTGGCATCTCCCACTGCCTGTAGCAAAGGGAATTCAGCCAAATCTAACAGTTCCAGGAAATAATCCCATTGCCAACAACTTGTGCGAGCAGAATAAATTTGGAAGCAGAATAACATTTGGGACAATCTCTCACATTTTTCCTTGTATCATGAGTTCAACTGTTACGTGGACAAAGTTCTTTCATATTAATATTTCAGCTTGTCATCAAATATACGTGTGTGTGTGTGTGTGTGTGTGTGTGTTTCTTCTTTGCATCATACTTTGAGTAACATTGGTTTGGTCATAAATGTGTCATTTTAGCAGATTAAAGAAAGCTGTCTGAATCTTTCCTTACACTGACCCTGACCCAGTCTGAGACCGATATTATCAGCCACATCACCAACCTGGTTACATTTAAAATTTGGAGTGATCAGGGGAGAGGTGGGACTAGAAAAGGAAACAGTGACCTGGCAAGCCAGTGCGCCAGAGACCAGTGAGGCTGACATGAGAGCTGGGTAAGTTGTTGGAGGGGATTCTGAGGGATAGGATTCACATGCATTTGGAAAGGCAAGAAGTGAATAGGGACAGTCAACATTGCTTTGTGCAGTGGAAATCACATCTCACTAATTGATTATTTTGAAGAGGTGATAAAGAAGGTTGATGAAGTCAGTGTGGCAGACATTTTCCAAATCGGCTTCAGGAAGGTGTTCCATAACGTTCCGAACGGTAGACAGATTAGTAATGGGTAATCACATGGGATCCAGGGGAAGCTAGCCAATTAAATTCAAAATTGTCTTGAAGGCAGAAGATTGTTTTACAGACTGGAGACCAGTGACCAGCGGTGTGCCGCAAGTATCAGTGCTGAGTTCACTGCTTTCCATCATTAATATAAAGGATTTGGATGTGAATATCAGAGACATGGTTAGTAAGTTTACAGATGACATCAAAAAGTGGTGCCGTGGACAGTGGTGAAGTTTATCTCAGAGGGCAATGGGACATTGATCAGATGGGCCAATGGGCCAATGTGTGGCTGATGGAGTTTAATTTAGATAAATGAGAGGTTTTGCGTTTGGTAGAGTAAAGCAGGGCATGACTTTGGGCCCCACACCTCAGGGAGGACATTCCATCCCTGGAACGTGCCCAGCGGAGATTCACACAGATGATCCCTGGAATGGTATGTTTACCGTATGATGAACGACTAAGGACCCTGGGATTGTACTCATTAGAGTTTAGAAGGTTGAGGGGAGACCCAATAGAAACTTACAAAATAATGGATGGCTTAGAAGGGGTGGACGCTAGGAAGTTATTTCTGTTAGGCGGGAGACTGGGGGAGACTAAGTTGTCTCTGTTAGGCGGGAGCAGAGAGAGAGCCAGACAGAGAGAGCGCCAGGAGGCTGCCGGGAAGGTAACATTTTTTGTTCCCATTTTAAAAAGCTTACCTAGAGCGGGGGCCGTCTTCATTTATTTGGGCAGGAAAGCGAGTGGAAGGGCAATAGTCAATGGGGATTCAATTGTAAGGGTAATAGATAGGCGGTTCTGCAGTCAAAAACGGGACTCCCGAATGGTATGTTGCCTCCCAGGTGCACGGTTCAGGGATGTCTCTGATCGGCTGCAGAACATTCTGAAGGGGGAGGGTGAACAGCCAGTTGTCTTGGTGCATATAGGCACCAACGATATAGGCAGAAAATGGGATGAGGTCCTACAAGCAGAATTTAGGGAGTTAGGAGCCAAGTTAAAAAGTAGGACCTCAAAGGTAGTAATCTCAGGATTGCTACCAGTGCCACGTGCTAGTCAGTGCAGAAATGAAAGAATAGCTAGGATGGATGCGTGGCTTGAGAGATGGTGTAGGAGGGAGGGGTTCAGATTTTTGGGGCATTGTAACCGGTTCTGGGAAACGTTGAACTGTTACAAATTGGATGGTCTACACCTGAGCCGGACTGGAACCAATGACTTTGGGGGTACTTTTGCGAATGCTGTGGGGGAGGGTTTAAACTAATGTGACAGGGGGATGGGAATCAAATATTGGACAGAAAAGAGGTAGGAACGAATGCCTGTAGGGAAATATTTAATGGAGTCAGTGTGACTAAAGGGGATCATAGCCAGGGAGCAGATGATGAACACAAAGCGACAGGTGGCCTGAGGTGCATTTGTTTTAATGCGAGAAGTGTAGTTGATAAGGCAGATGAGCTTAGGGCTTGGATCAGTACCTGGAAGTATGAATTTAACGCTATTACTGAGGCTTAGTTGAGGGAAGAGTATGATTGGCAATTAGTTGTCCCAAGATATCGATGCTTCAGTGGGGTTAGAGAGGGAGGTAAAAGGGGTGGAGGAGTTGCAGTACTTGTCAAAGACGATAACACAGCTGTACTGAAGGAGGGCCCCATGGAGGACTCAAGCAATGAAGCAATATGGGTAGAACTCAGAAATAGGAAGGATGCAGTAACAATGTTGGGGCTGTACTACAGGTCTCCCAACAGCGAGCGTGAGATAGAGGTCCAAATATGTAAACAGATAATGGAAAGGTGTAGGAGATACAGGCTGGTGGTGATGGGAGATTTTAATTTTCCCAACATTGACTGGGATTCACTCAGTGTTTGGGGCCAAGACGGAGCATAATTTGTCAGGTGTGTCCAGGAGAGTTTTCTCGAGCAGTATGTATATAGTCCAACTCGGGAAGGGGCCATACTGGACCTGGTGTTGGGGAATGAACCCGGCCAGGTGGTTGATATTACAGTAGGGGACTACTTTGGAAATGTCGACCACAATTCCGTAAGTTTTACAATACTCATGGACAAGGATGGGAGTGGTCCTAAAGGAAGAGTACTAAACTGGGGGAAGGCTGACTATACCAAGATTCTGAGGAATGTAGATTGTGAGAAACTGTTTGAAGGTAAATCCACATTTGATATGTGGGAGGCTTTTAAGGAGAGGTTGATTAACGTGCAGGAGAGACATGTTCCTGTGAAAATGAGGAATAGAAATGGCAAGATGAAGGAACCATGGATGACAGTTGAAATTGTGAGACTAACCAAGAGCAAAAAGGAAGCATACATGAGGTCTAGGTGGCTGAAGACAGACGAAGCTTTGCAAGAATATCGGGAATGTGGAGCGAATCTCAAACAAAGGATTAAGAGGGCTAAGAGAGGACATGAGATATTGCTGGCAAACATGGTTAAGGAAAATCCCAAAGCCTTTTATTCATATATAAAGAGCAAGAGGGTAACTAGAGAAAGGATTGGCCCACTTAAGGACAAAGAAGGAAAGTTATGTGCTGATTCAGAGAAAATGGGTGACATTCTTCATGAGTATTTTGCATTGGTATTCACCAAGGAGAGGGACATGACAGATGTTGAGGTTAGGGATAGATGTTTGCTTACTCTAGGTCAAGTTGACATAAGGAAGGAGGAAGTGTTGGGTATCCTAAAAGTCATTAAGGTGGACAAGTTCCCTGGTCCGGATGGTATCTATCCCAGGTTGCTGAGGGAAGCGAGAGAGGACATAGACTTGGCCTTAACAGATATCTTTGCAGCATCCTTAGACACGGGTGAGGTCCCAGAGGACTGGAGACTTACTAATGTTGTCCCCTTGTTTAAAAAGGGCAGCAAGGATAATCCAGGTAATTATCGACCGCTGAGCCTGACATCAGTGATAGGGAAGCTACTGGAGAAGATACTGAGGGATAGGATCTATTCCCATTTGGAAGCAAATTGGCATATCAGTGATAGGCAACATGGTTTTGTGCAGAGAAGGTCATGTCTTACTAACTTAATAGTATTCTTTGAGGACGTGACAAAGTTGATTGTTGAGGGAAAGGCTGTAGATGTCATATACATGGACTTCAGTAAGGCATTTGATAAGGTTCCCCATGGCAGGCTGATGGAGAACGTGAAGTCACATGGGGTCCAGGGTGTGCTAGCTAGATGGATAAAAAACTGGCTAGGCAACAGGAGACAGAGTGTTGTAGTGGAAGGGAGTTTCTCAAATTGGAGACCTGTGACCAGTGGTGTTCCACAGGGATCTGTGCTGGGACCACTGTTGTTTGTGATATATGTAAATGATCTGGAGGAAGATGCAGGTGGTCGGATCAGCAAGTTTTCAGATGACACTAAGATTGGTGGAGTAGCTGATAGTGAAGGGGTCTGTCAGAAATTACAGCAGAATATAGATAGACTGGAGAGTTGGGCAGATAAATGGCAGATGGAGTTCAATGCGGGCAAATGCGAGGCAATGCATTTTGGAAGATCAAATTCAAGGGCGAACTATACAGTAAATGGAAAAATCCGATGGAAAATTAATGGACAGACAGACCTGGGTGTTTAGGTCCATTGTTCCTTGAAGGTGACAACGCAGGTCAACAGGGTGATCAAATAGGCATATGGCATGCTTTCCTTCATTGGACGGGGTATTGAGTACAAGAGTTGGCAGGTCATGTTGCAGTTGTATAGGACTTTGGTTCGGCCACATTTGGAGTACTGTGTGCAGTTCTGGTCGCCACATTACCAAAAGGATGTGCATGTTTTGAAGAGGGTGCAGAGGCGGTTCACCAGGAGTTCACGGTTCACCAGGATTTTGCCTGGTATGGAGGGTGCTAGCTATGAAGAGAGGTTGAGTAGATTAGGATTATTTTCATTAGAAAGACAAAGATTGAGGGGGGACCTGATTGAGGTCTACAAAGTCATGAGGGGTATTGACAGGGTGGATAGCAAAACTTTTTTCCCAGAATGGGGGATTCAATTACTAGGGGTCATGAGTTCAAAGTGGGACGAGGAATGTTTTAGGGAGATATGCGTGGAAAGGTCTTTAACAGAGGGTGGTGGGTGCTTGGAACACGTTGCCAGCAGTGATGGTAGACGCAGACACCTTAGCGTCTTTTAAGATATATTTGGACAGGTATATGGATGGGCAGGGAGAAAATGGACCCAGATCGTTAGAAAATAGATGACAGGTGAGACAGAGGATCTTCTGGATGTGAGTTTGCTCGCTGAGCTGGAAGGTTAGTTTTCAGGCGTTTCATCACCATTCTAGGTAACATCATCAGCGAGCCTCCGATGAAGCGTTGGTGTTATGTCCCGCTTTCTATTTATCTGTTTCGGTTTCCTTGGGTTGGTGATGTCATTTCCTGTTCTTTTTCTCAGAGTATGATACATTGACTCCAAATCAATGTGTTTGTTGATGGAGTTCCGGTTGGAATGCCATGCTTCTAGGAATTCTCGAGCGTGTCTCTGTTTGGCTTGTCCTCCGATGGATGTGTTGTCCCAATCAAACAGGACAAATGGACAATCATATGGACAAACAGGCAGAAAGCTAGCCACCAGGATACATGAACATCAACTAGCCACAAAAAGACATGACCCACTATAACTAGTATCCTTACATGCAGATGAGGAAGGACACCACTTTGATTGGGACAACACATCCATCCTAGGACAAGCCAAACAGAGACACGCACGAGAATTCCTACAAGCATGGCATTCCAACTGGAACTCCATCAACAAGCACATTGATTTGGAGCCCATCTACCATCCTCTGAGAAAAAGAACAGGAAATGACATCACCAACCCAAGGAAACCTAAACAGATAAATAGAAAGCGGGACATAGCACCACCGCTTCATCTGAGGCTCACTGATGATGTTACCTAGAATGGTGACCAAACGTCTGAGAACTAACCTTCCAGCTCAGCGAGCAAATTCACATCCAGAAACTCAACTTGAGCTACAAATCTTCACAAAACTCGCTAACAGAGGATGTTGATTGGCGTAGACTTAGAGGGCCGAAGGGCCTGTTCCCGTGCTGTAATTTTCTTTGTTCTTTGACCCGTGGGCACAGCTTTAAAATTAGAGGTGATAAATTTAAAACTGAAATGAGACAACATTTCTTCAGCCAGAGAGTGGTGGGCTTGTGCAATTCATTGCCACGGAGTGCTGTGGAGGCCAGGACGTTGGATGCCTTCAAAGCAGAGATCGACAAATTCTTGATCTCACAAGGAATCAAGGGCTACAGGGAGAGTGCAGGGAAGTGGAGTTGAAATGCCCATCAGCCATGATTTAAAAGGCAGAGTGGACTTGATGGGCAGAATGGCCTTACTTACACTCCTATGTCTTATCGTCTTATGGTCTTATACAGTCAATGCTGGGGCCCTGGGGACTGTTGCTGAATAAAGAGACCTTGGGGGCACACACAAAGTTCCTTGAAAGTGGAGGATCATGTGAGACAGGGTAGGGAAGGACACATTTGTCATGATTGCCCTAATCAGTCAGAGCATTGGGTATAGGGGTTGGGATGGCATGTTGCTCCTGTACAGGACATTGATGACGTCACTTTAAGAATACTGCACACATATCAGTTGGCTCTGCTAAAGGAAGTTGTTATTTTTGAGAGGGTGCAGAAAAAAGATTTACAAGGATGTTCCTCGACAGGAGGGTTTGAATTGTGGGGAGAGGCCGAATAGTTTGAAAGGTTTTCCCCTGGAGTGTCAGAGTCTGAGGGGTGACATGGCAGAGGTTTATAAAATTTCAATTCCATGAATATTCTGAATAACCAAGGTCCATTTCTCAGGGGGAGGGGAGGCCAAAAGTCAAGTGCTAAGTTCAAAGCTGAGAGGGGAACAACTTAGAAGGGAACTTACAAAGATCAAAGAACAAAGAAAATTCGGCCCTCCAAGCCTGGTCAAGCCCAGGCAGGTGGGACTAGGATAGTTTTGGGATTATGTTTGACAATGGACTGGTTGGACTAACGAGCTGTCTGACCCTGTAACTCTTTCACTAGCTCCATTCCCACCTCCATGTATTCTCTGGGATGTACCAGAGCAAAGTACCAAACTTCAGGCAGCACAATGACATTGCACATATTGCAGCTCAAACCTGGGCATTCATGTGGTGATGTAAACCACAGCAACAGCAGAAGCAGAATTGAATTCAACCACAATCTGTAACTTTTTGTCACAGAGAATCCCTCAGTCTATGGTTACCATCAAGCTGATCGATGGTTCAGTGACGAGCGCAGGCAAGCATGCCGGGGTCAGAACCATCTGAACCTGAAACTGATGCTAGCCCATTATAAATGCCAGATTTGGCTGCTTGCATTCCAAACAGCAGAACTAACACATTACAGACAGGGAAAAGTGATTGCAACAGCAACAGACCAGAAGTCCTGCCACAACCAGTCATAAATGGTGATTGACAGTTAAACAACTCCCTGGAGGAGAGGGCTACACAAATATCCCCATCCGAAACAACGGAACAGCCCTCCACATCAGTACAAAAGTCAAGGATGTAGTATCTGCACCATCCTCAGCCAGAAGTATTGAGTGGATGACTTAGCTCACCCTCAGCATGACCCCCTACAAAATCACAGATGCCAGTCTTCAACCAATTCAATTGACTCCACATGATACCAAGAAAAAGATGATAAACTAAAGACACGAAGAAGATAACTGGCCCGGTCGCCGTTCCTGCAATGGGACTGAAGGCTTGTGCTGCACAACAAGCCGTGCCCCTGGGGAAGCTGTTTCATTCCAGCCACAACTCTGACACCTACCTGGCAATGTGGACAATTACTCAGCTGAGCCCAGTCCCCTAAGAGGAGAATAGTTACAATCTGACCAACTGCCACACCCTCAGTCTCATCAAGATCGTCGAATTGTTGGAAGCTGTTTTTGACAGAGCTGTCAAGCAGCACAGAAATAACCTGCTCAGTCTGGTTTCTGATGGGTCTCCATGTGGAGATGGTGCTGTTGTGGATATATCACTAGATTACTAATCCAGACCAGGCTAATGTTTTGGCAGCCAACGGATGTTAAGAACAATTAACAAAATACCAAAATGTCAAATCTGGTGTCAGTAAAATTGGGCCTTGAAGCCAACATCGATTGTAAAAACCAATGGGCTTCAACAATGTACTTTCAGGATGCAAATCTACCATGCTTTCCTGGTATGTCCTAAAAGTGACTCCAGACCCTTGTTGAACTCTTCAATGGTCTCTGAGACAGGACAGGCTGCAACATTACCTGCCAATTTTTATACTCAATGCCCAGGCCAATGAAGGTCGGCATGCCATATGACTTGTTGACTACCTTTTCTAACGGCGTAGCCACTTTCAGTGACCTGTATACCTGGACATCCAGATCCCACTGCCTATGAGTGCTCTTCAGGGTTCTGCCATTTACTGGATATTTTCCAGCTGGATTAGACCTTCCAAAATGCATTACCTCACGTTTCCAGATTGAACTCCATCTGCCATCTCTCTGCCCAAGTCACCAACCTATCAATATTCAGCTTTGTCCTTTGACAGTCCTCATCATTGTCCGAAATTCCAACAACCTTTGTGTCATCAGCAAACTTACTAATCAGACCAGTTATATTCTCCTCCAAATCATTTATATATATATTACAGATAGCAAAGGTCCTAACACTGACTCCTGAGGAACGCCACACTTTTGATCTCAATATGACCCAAACTATCTACACAGCCTTCCCCAGACTCATCATCCACCACGTCCTTCTCTGTGGTAAATACTGACACAAAGTGCTCATTTAATACCTCGCCATATTCCTCTGGCTCCGCATATAAATTCCCTTCCCTGTCCTTGAGTAGGCCATCCCTCTGCCTGGCTACCCTCTTGCTCTTTGTATGTATATATGGGATTTTCCTTAATCTTGTTGGTCAATGACTTTTCATGACCCCGTTATAGCCGCCCTGTCTCCTCGCTTAAATTTCTTTAATCTTTCCTTATATTCCACCCTCGCGTTGTATATTCCCAGTCTCCTAGCCTTAACAAATGCTTCCTTTTTCTTTCTAATTAGGCTCACAATATCTCCCATTATTCAAGGTTCCCTAAACTTGACATACTTTCCCTCATCCTTACAGGAATGTACTTGTCCTGAGTTCCCAGCAACTTACACTTGAAAGCCTCCCACATACCAGATGTGAAATTGCCCTCAAACATCTGTCCCAATCTACATTCTTCAGTTCCTGCCTAATATTGTTATAAATAGCCTTTCCCCAATTTAACACCTTCACTCGATAACTACAACTATCATTATCCATCAGGACCCTAAGCTTACTGAATTGTGATCACAGTCTTTGAGCTATTCCCTTATTGAGACATCGACTACCTGGGCAGGTTCATTCCCCAATACTAGGTCCAGTACGGCCCCTTTCCAAGATGGACTGTCTACATCGTCATTCAAAAAGCCCTCCTGGATCCTCTTTAAAACTCTGCCCCGTCCGAGCCCCAAGCACTAAGTGAGTCCCAGTCAATGTATGGGAAGTCAAAATTACCCACAACAGCAACCTTGTACTTTTGCATCTTACCAAAGTCTGGCTACAAACCTGTTCTTCTATCTCCTGTTGACTGTATGGACGCCTATAGTAAACCCCCAAACATTGTGATTGCACCCTTCCTGTTCCTGAGTTCTACCCATATTGCCTCGCTGTATGAGCCATCCGAGTTGTCCTCCCATGGTACAGCTGTGATATTCACCTTAGCAAGTAGTGCAACTCCCCCACCCATTATCTACCTGCCTCAATCCTGCCTGAAACACCTGTCTCCTGGAACGTTAAACTATCAATCCTGTCCCTCCCTTAACCAAGTCTCTGTAATAGCAACAAAATCACAGTTCTCAGTACTAATCCCAGCTCTAAGTTCTCCTGCCCTACCTGTTACACTTCTTGCATTGAAAAAGGTGAACTTCAGTCTACTAGATCCGCTTTGATCAGCAACTACACCCAGTCTGTTCTTTCTCTGAGTCTTACTGGCCCTATTCTCTAGTTCCTTTTCAGTCCATTCACTTTGCATTGATTCCCCCACCACTGCCAAGCTAATTTAAATCCTCCCGAGTGACACCAGCAAACCTCCCAGCCAGAATACACCCCTAACATTTTCAAATCCCGAAACATCAACATTCCTGAACCTCTGATACTGCCTGGCCTGTTGTGAACATCTAACTCGACACCTTGTTATCTCAGATTCCAGCATCGGCAGTTCCTACTATCTCTGAGGAAGTTCTGGAATGAAACCAGTTCACTTGATGACCATTGTCAGTACTGGCCTCTCCCTGGTACATACATGGCGCACTCTCTCAGTGTTGAAAATGCCTTCCTCTCCTTAGTTTATTTTCCTGGCTGATAAACCGTTATATCTCTGCGCGGTCACAATGAACTGAAATTTTAATGTGCCCACACTTAATAGAAGCAGTTGACACTGTAATTGCACAATTTTCTGTATGACAGTCACAATAATAGCAACACTACTATTGCTGCTGGAGTTGACTGGGGATGTTGGGGATGAGGTGGCCTTGTGGTATTATTTCTAGACTATTAATCCAAGGATCCAGGTAATGACCCACACCCCAATTCAAATCCCGCCATGGCAGATTGTGGAATTTGAATTCATTAAACACCTGGAATGATGAAACTTTTAAGCCATCATTGATCATTGAGAAAAAAAAAACACCTGGCTCACGAATGGCATTCAGGGAAGGAAATCTGCCATCCTTACCTGGCCTGGCCTACATGTGACTCCAGACCAACAGCAATGTGGTTGACTCTAAACTGCCATTTGGAATGACCAAACCAGCCACTCAGTTATATCAATCACCACAAAGTCTCACAGAAATGACACAGCACAGACCTATTTACAGCAATATACAGCATGTGTACGGCAGAGATGCAAGAAAAAAGCTCAGAAACACCTTCTCAAGGGCAACGAGGAAAGGGAAATAAATGCTGGCCCAGCCAGTCACACCCACAAACCATTAATGCATAAAGAAGATGACCACTTTCAGGAAAGACAGACTGAGGTGACACAGCTTACTTTAAGCAGGGACCTAGATGTATATCTACATGGGCATGATATTCAAGAATATGGGAAAGGGCAAAAAAAGTAATTAATTTCACATTTTATTTCCATCCCACCTGATCATCAACAACCCTTTTTTGCTTATATTTCTCTCGCTGTCTCTTTCTCAATTTATTCAACTCATTCCTTCCCCCTTCAAAACAGACATCCTTGCCACCAGCACAAATCACAATATTTGCCAGCAGATTTCAGTTCTGATGTTTGTTCAGTCGATTTGAAATGTTAACTCCATTTTTATTTCATCAGAGCCTGCCAAACTGTTCACTTTCCTCAGCACTTTGTTTTATTTTTGTTTCAGATCTCTGACATATTTCTTTCTTTGGTTTTACTGTTTTTTTTAAAATAAATTTTACGGGATCATTGGCAAAAGAAGCATTTGATGACCATCATTAATTACCTTTAGCTGTGACCATTCTACAAGGCAGTTTGAAGCCAAACACATTTTGTGGGTCTGAATTCACACTTAATCCAGCCCGGGTAATAACGTTAGATTTCTTTACCAGAGAAGATCAGTGAAATGAGATAGGTTTTTTTGACAAATTGCTGCTGGTTTAATGATTGCTATTAGTGAAATTGGCCTTGGTTACAATTCTGATCATTAGAATGAAAGTCCTACCACCAATTGTGGTAGGATTTGAAACAGTATCTATCATGTACTAACCAGTGTCTCTGCATTACCTGATGAGTGACTAAACTCCCCTTACATGGTGTCCCTACTGCTAGTTACTTTGAAAACAAGAACAAGGGTGTGATCAAATTATTTGTAACTTGGAAGACTGGTCAGAAGACAGCCGAAACCATAAAGTCTTAATTTTACCAAGGCATAGATAATGGTTTATCCAGCCACAGCACAGAGGCAGAACGGGAGAGTGCAGATATTATGGAGCTGGTGTTGGACAGATCTGTGGATGGAGACAATAGTAAGACAGAAAATAAAAAAAGGCCCTCAATGTTGTGAACATGCCTTGTTCTCAGATGTTTGCGAAGGATGAGTCTAAAATTCATGGACAATGAAGCGAGGTTTTAATTGAAACTGAAGATAATTGTTTCCACCCTTTCCAAATACAGGTAACAGAAACAGCAACAAAGTTGTATATGCCTTGCGGCAGTAGTGACTGGGCAAGATAGAAAGGCTTACCAGGAACACCAACAACAGCGAGACTGGGATAGTAACCAGCCTGAATAATGATCAGTACACCTAGTATTCGAAGTGGTTACGTTGACAAAGATGCGGTAAGATAATAAAGACCCGAGGATAAACCCCTGCCCGTTGTTGCAACATTCCAGTCTATTGTTCTCAGATTAGGAGCAGAAAAGCTGACATTTTGGGATTTCAAAATGTTCGGTGTATAGGGATTTTACAGGATAATAATAGTAGGGATATAGTTCACCCCCAGCTGGTGCAGAGATGATGGGCTGAGTGACCTCCATCTTTGCTGTAATTATTCTGAGATTTGTTTGAAAACGCTTCACAGCCTGAGGGGAAACACTTTCTGTGAAGGGCATGGATTGTGCCGTCATGAGTAATCCATTTCTGCTGTCTCACGAAGTGCAGTTGCCTTGGAAATTTATTTTCAATCAAAATCAATTTCCTGAAATTCCTGCATTGAGAACGATATTCACAGAATGTTTTTAATAAAGAAACAGACACTGGTGTCATACACCTGGAGCCAGCCCAATGGCTCTCACAGAATCAGGAATGGACGCTATTGTCCAAATATAACCAAGTTCAACATCTGGACCTATCAAGAAAAGTAAAATTCTGGAGATTAAGGAAACCTGAATAGAAGTTAGTGGAGTAACGCAATATACGAGGCAACATCTGGAGACAGATTTTTAGTTAACAGATCTGGTCTGTTATGAATCTGTTCTGAAAAAGTCATATTGCAGATGCTCCTAGACATGATAATTTGTATTCCAGCATTTCTTTTCTTTCTTTTGGACTGTCACAATTTGTCTGATCTGATTCAGAACAGTGAAGGTGCCACTTGAGTCGACCTTCAAGTATTTGTGAATGGTCATGAATGGAGACATTGCAAAGTTTCTTTAATAAAGATCCCAAGTATCGATGGCATGTTACATTGAGATTAATTGCCATGAAAAGTTTGAACTCGGTGGCACTGATATCGCACGATCAGTCCTCTTATTGAAAATGATGTGGATCCTTAACTCAATGTAATACCATGCTCCTGATTTCGCTGGGGTTACACTCATCCAGCAAAGTCTTACCTTTCTGAGACTTTGGGCTCAACTTTGAAAACATAAAATATCTTGATATTTTTGACAGGACACACTCAACCATGGGTTTTAGCAGGCACGAGCAAAGGCTGAGTTTATTTGTCATCACCAATAGCTCTGGAGAAAGTAACAGAGAGCTACCTTCCTGAAACACTTCCAATCCAAATGCTGCAGGCGTGCACACAGAGCTGTTTGTTAGGGATTCCAGGATTTTTTTCTCAATAAATTATAGTCAAGGAACAACAATTTAGTGCCTATCCAGGATGACAAGTGACTTGAATGACTACTTTCAGAGATTGATTTTCCCCATTGTCCAGTCGAGGACAGTACCAGTGCAGGATTGTCTCCAATTTGCATTGATCACATTTTTGTTCAGGGTCCATAATGCCACAATGAGTGAAGTAACATGGGTGGCATGGGAAGTTACTCTGATCTCAATTCAAATGATGTTGGAACATGAGCTAAAACACTAAAGAGTGAAAGTACAGAACACTGTGCTCATTGTTCTCACAATATTCCAAAGCTTTTTTTCGGTACGGACTCCCGATTCTGTCAGCCGATGTTTGTCCTATTTGTGATGAGACTAGTTGGTGTCTGGAATGCACTGCTTAGGAGGGTGGTTGAGGCAGGTAACATCCCAAACTTTAAAAGCATTTGGATCAGCACCTGGTGGTGTCGTCTCAATGGGCCTTTTCTAAATTGTATGGTTCTGTGTGGTAGCAGCCATGAAAGGTCTGATGTATTCTGAAGTACTGGCCAATGGTACTTGTTTGTCTGTTCCATCAACTGTGCTCAGAATGTGTTTCAAAACAGCATCACTCAGACAGTATCAGCACTTACTCAGCCGAGGACAGCCCAGCTATCTCTGAAGACATACAGGATTTTTCAAATGTTCAGAGCAAGATTATTCCAGCTGTTTATCGCCATTATTTTAACGAATCCAATAAAATGGATATAGCTTTCCCTTCATTAGAATAAAATAGTTTAACTGTTATGGCGTCATTCCTCAAAAGAAGAATAAACTCCTTCTTCCCATGCACATACTTTGAGAATGTATTTGTTTTCCTGCCGGTTCTTAATCCCCACTCCCCTCCAGTGCTGCTTCCATGATCTGGTTCCATGTTCGTGCCACTCGAATATGCATTTCCAAAGAGAATGTTTCTGTTTGAGCCAGGATTGTGAATGCTCACAAACTAACAGATCATATTGCTCAGCACCATTTCACAGTCCTCAGTTCCTGCAGTAGTCTATGTCGTTATTCCAAAATGTGGCACCATTCAGGTTTAGATGATGAATGGCTAACAAGAACAGTTCTTCAGTGTTGCCGGGCAGGAATTATCTCCAACAGGAGGCAATCCAAAAGCACCACCTTGATATTCAATGAGATAGTCAACTTCCAGTGAAAAATATCCCGCATGTAACTATTCATCAGAAATTCACCAAATCATAGAGTCAGAAAGTTGTGGAGAATGGAAACAGAGGCTTCAGTTCACTTCATCCATACCAATTACATATACCCAATAAATCTTGTCCCATTTGCTAACTTTTGACCCATATCTTTCTGAACCTTTCCTAATCACATACCCATCTTTTCAAATGTTGTAATTGTACCAAACTCCATTACTTCCACTTGCAGCTCATTCCACACACTCACCTCCCTCTCTGTGTGAAAAAGTTACCCCTGAGGTTCCTTCTAAATCTTTTCCAGCTCACCTTAAAATCACAGCCTCTAATTTTGACTCCCCCACCCCGCTGAAAGCACCTTGTCTAGATACCCTATCTATTCCCCTCCTGACTTTATAAATCTCAGTAAGGTCACCCCTCAGCCTCCGAATCTCCAGGCAAAAGCCTATTCAGTTTCTCCCTGCAGCTCAAACCTTCCAACCCTGGCATCATTCTTATAAATCTTTTCTGAACCTTTTCAATTTTCACAACATCCTTCCGATAGCAGGGAGATGAGAATTGCATGCAATATTCCAAAAGTGGCCTAACCAGTGTACAGCCGCAACAGGACCTCCCAACAACTACATGCAATGCACTGGCCAATAAAGGCAAGTTGTACCAAATGCAACAGGAGTAGGCTCCCAACTTTAAGGGCATTTAAATGTTCACCGGATAAACATACGGATGATAATGGAATAGTGTAGTTTAGATGGACTTCAGATTGTTTCACATTTCAGCACAACATCAAGGGCCGAAGGGCCTGTACTGCGCTGTAATATTCTATGTTCTATGTTAAATGCTTTCTTTACTGTCCTATCTATTTCTGAATCCACTTTCAAGGAACCAAGCGCCTGCACACCAGGACTCATTGCTCAGCAATACTCCCCAGGGCCTTACCATTTCGAGTACAAGTTCTGCCCTAATTTGATTTCCAAAATACAACACCTCAGATTTATTCAAATTAAATCTACCTACCATTCCTTGGTCCATTGTCCCATCTGATCGAGATCCCATTGTACTCTGAAGTAACCTTTTTCAGTGTCCACTACATTTCCAATTTGGTGAACTTCTAGCTGGAAGTTTTGAAGGTCAAATAATGCCGGTCTAGCTCCAATAAAATCCCAAATGACTTAAAAAGAATGTCTGATTTTCCAGAAAAAAAATTCATCTAT